>NC_034198.2:26591719-26754219 GCF_002021735.2 Oncorhynchus kisutch | reverse complement strand
TGCAGCAAAGCACCCCCACAACATGATGCTGCCACCCCTGTGCTTCACGGTTGAGATGGTGTTCTTTGGCTTGCAAGCCTCCCCCTTTTTCCTCCAAACATAACGATGGTCATTAAGGCCAAATAGTTATATTTTTGTTTCATCAGACAGGAGGACATTTCTACAAGAAGTACGATCCTTGTCCCCATGTGCAGTTGCAAACCGTAGTCTGGCTTTTTTATGGCAGTTTTTGGAACAGTGGCTTCTTCCTTGCTGAGCGGCCTTTGATGTTATGTCGATATAGGACTAATTTTAATGTGGATATAGATATGTTTGCACCTGTTTCCTATAGCATCTTCACAAGGTTCTTTGCTGTTGTTCTTGGATTGATTTGCACTTTTTGCACCAAAATACATTCATCTCTAGGAGACAGAACGCAAACGCATCTCCTTCCTGAACAGTATGACTGCTGCGTTTTCCCATGACGTCAAGCAAAGAGGCACTGAGTTTGAAGGTAGCCCAACACCGAAATACATCCACAGATACACCTCCAATTGACTGAAATGATGTAAATTAGCCTATCAGAACCTTCTAAAGCCATGAAATCTGTTTCTGGGATTTTCCAAGTTATTTAAAGGCACAGTCAACTTAGTGTATGTAAACTTCTGATCAACTGGAATTGTGATACAATGAATTATAAGTTAACTAATCAGTCTGTAAACAATTGTTGGAAAAATGTCTTGTGTCATGCACAAAGTAGATTTCCTAACCGACTTGCCAAAACTAGGGTTTGTTAATGCAACCGCTGTGTCAGATTTCAAAAAGCTTTACGGAAAAAGCAAACCATGCAATAATCTGAGTACGGCGCTCAGACAAATGCATACATATATCTGCCATGTTGGAGTCAACAGAAGTCAGAAATAACATTATAAATATTAACTTACCTTTGATGATCTTCATCAGAATGCACTCCCAGGAATCCCAGTTCCACAATACATTTTTGATTTGCTCGATAATGTCCATTTATGTCCAAATAGCAACTTTTGTTTTCGCGTTTGGTAAACAAATCAAAACTCACGAAGTGCGTTCACTAGTTGCAGACGAAATTTCAAATAGTTCCGTGACAGTCTGTAGAAACTTGTCAAACAATGTATGGAATCAATCTTTAGGATGTTTTTAACGTAAATCTTCAATAATATTCCAACCAGAGAATTTCTTTGTCTTCAGAAAAGCAAAGGAACGGGAGATACATCTCATGTGAAATGCGCGTGACCAGCTGCTGGCAGACCTCTGACTCATTCCCCTCTCATTCAGCCCCCCTTGATAGTAGAAGCCTCAAACAAGTTTCTAAAGACTGTTGACATCTAGTGGAAGCCTTAGGAAGTGCAACATGACCAATATCCCACTGTAACTTCAACAGGGGCTGAGTTGAAAATTGACCAACCTCAGATTTCCCACTTCTTGGTTGGATTTTTTTCTCAGGTTTTTGCCTGCCATATGAGTTCTGTTATACTCACAGACATCATTCAAATAGTTTTAGAAACTTCAGTGTGTTTTCTATCCAAATATACTAATAATATGCATATATTAGTAACTGGGACTGAGGAGCAGGCAGTTTACTCTGGGCACCTTATTCATCCAAGCTACTCAATACTGCCCCACAGCCATATTAACAAATTTGTGGAGTGATTGAAAAAACGAGTTTTAATGACTCCACCCTAACTTCATGTCAACTTCCAACTTAAACTGTATATCCATTCTGCCCTGCCTTTCTAAAGTCTTTGAAAGCCAAGTGAACAAACATCACCGACCATTTCGAATCCTACCGTATATTCTCCGCTATTCAATCTTGTTTCCGAGCTGGTTACGGGTGCTCCTCAGCCACGCTCAAGCTGCTAAACGATATCATAACCGCCATCGATAAATGAAAGTACTGTGCAGCTGTCTTCATCGACCTGGCCAAGGCTTTCGACTCTGTCAATCACCGTATTCTTATCGGCAGACTCAACAGCCTTGGTTTCTCTTGTGACTGCCTCGCCTGGTTCACAAACTACTTGTGAACCAACTACGGGCCTGTTGTCCGGACCTCTGGCAGTCTCTATGGGGGTCCCACAGGGTTCAATTCTCGGGCTGACTCTCTTCTCTGTATATATCAATGATGTCGCTCTTGCTGCGGGTGTTTCTTTGCTCCACCTATACGCAGATGACACCCTTCTGTATACATCTGACCCTTTGGACACTGTGTTATCAAACCTCCAGACGAGCTTCAATGCCATACAACTCTCCTTCCGTGGCCTCCAACTGCTCTTATATGCTAGTAAAACGAAATGCATGTTCTTCAACCGATCGCTGCCCGCACCCGCCTGCCCGACTAGCATCACTATTCTGGACGGTTCTGACTTAGAATATGCGGAAAACTACTATGGAGCCGAGTTAGCCTTTTTTCACAATTTTATTTTAATGTGCTCCAAAGCTTTTTAGAATAGTTCTTTATTTTTGTTCATAGTATAATTGATTTAGTTTAGTCACATGATTTCTTAAATTGCAGTATATTTGCCAAACAGTCGGGCTGCCAGACTTATTTGTCATACCTTTTGCCTAATCGATCTCAACCATACAATTGTTCAATTCCTCATCAATCCAAGGGGATTTAACAGTTTTTACAGTAATTTTCTTAATGGGTGCGTGCTTATTAGTAACTGGAATAAGCAATTTCAGAAATGTGTCAAGTGCATCGTCTGGTGGCTCCTCCTTACATATCACAGACCAGCAAATATTCTTAACATCATATGAATCAATACAAAACTTCTTGTATGTGACATCTTATACACTATATTAGGCCCAGCCTTTGGTACTTTGGTTTTCTTAACTATGGCTACTATATTGTGATCACTACAGCCTTTGGATTTGGAATCTGCTTTAAATCACAATTTTGCAGCATTATTAAAGATGTGATCAATACATGTTGATGATTTCATTCCTGTGCTGTTTGGAACAACCCTGGTAGGTTGACCGATAACCTGAACCAGGTTGCAGGCACTGGTTAGTTTAAAAAATATATATTGAGTGGGCAGCTTGATGAGAGCCAGTCAATATTTAAATCACCCAGAAAATATACTTCTCTGTTGATATCACATACATTATCAAGTATTTCACACGCATTATCCAGAAACTGACTTAGCACTTGGTCTATAGCAGCTTCCCACAAGAATGGGCTTAAGTTGGTGAGGCCATATTACATCAACAGTATTTAACATGAGATCCTCTCTAAGCTTTACAGGAAGGTGGTTCTGAATATAGATCGCAACACTGCCTCCGTTGGCATTTGTCTTTTCGATAGATGTTATAAACATGTATTGCTAACACTGTATCAAAGGTATTATCTAAGTGAGTTTTAGATGGTCAGAATATGAATGTCATCTGTTAGAAGCAAGTTATTGACTTCATGGACCTTATTTCTCAGGCTGCAAATGTTAATATCAGCTATTTTTTAGCACATCTGGGTTGCTTGATTGTTTTTAATGCTTTACTGGGAAGCTTATCAGAAGTAGACTTGCTCATGTTATTTATATTGGAGCTGATAGTGCAGGGTGAGCTGCACACAGTGGTGTTCCTACTAGGGCACACCACCTCAATGCTAACAGTATAACTCAGTTCATAGGCACATGATTTACTGCATACAATAGATGTAGGATCAACAAAGTTATTCAGGGCAGTTCGAGGGACAAATTAAGTTACTTACATTGTCGGCCAACACCCTTATGATAATGTACATTTAATGCAGCATTTTGATGACTCAATGTCACAATGGTAGGGATTAACTGAGCTGGTCTTGGGTCATTGATAAATCATTGTTTCAACGCAGCCTTGAAATGAGTGTACAGAGTCCAGGAGCCTTGATGATTTGGATGGACTATGTCATTCCTGTAGAGTGTTTTCGAGAGTTGTCAAAGTTACCTATAAAAGTGATTCCAGCAGAGCTACAGTAATCTTTTAGGCAGATGTGTAATCCCAGTAGCCTGTTGAATCTTTCACACCCAATGATGGTACTGGACCTGAAATGATTGGCCGTTTTTTGGAATCTTTTAATGTTAAAATCAGTTCTTTAAATTCAGTTTTCAGAGGTTCCGAGCTAGCCCTCCTGATGTCGTTTTGACCCCACATGGACTACAACAGCGTCAGCTCCCGGCATCTGTCGTAGAACAGTCAAAATCAGCCTTGTGATGTCCTGTACTCGTGCACCTGGGAAGCACAGGGTTTTTGCATTGGGAACCAAGATGTTTCTCACCATAGAGCTGGCGACGATGACAGTTGGTGATGTCGAGTGGGCTTGTCTCTCAGGCAGCCTCACGGTCTGATGAGGGTGGGAGCTCTGAGGATCTGAATCTGAGGTAGAAGCCATCGAGAGAGGCAGAACTGAAGACGAATACGCGGGTACCTCCGGATCTGATCTCGAATGGGAAGCCGCTAATGAAGAAAGCACCGGAACCTCTGTATCCAGGGCTGCAAACCCGTTTCTGGTCTGTGTCAGGTCCGGGCTTAACATCTCCAAGGAGACCCCAGTTGCCGCTTTCTTCAACTTCCACGGTGAGTGACGTATCTCCATGGCTGGTTGGGTCGAGAACAGCGCCGTTCTCCAGGGAAGGGGGAGAACCCTTCGGGATGGATCCCTGCTGAGCACTGGCCAGTTCGCTGTGGAGAGCCGACATGGTCGCGTCACTTCCACAAGAGCGGCGTCCGGCTACTGGGGTGAAATAAAAAGTAGGCGGTCATGGATTCCCCAGTAGCTTGTGTAGGTTTGCTACCTGCTTGCTAAGAGTAGCCACTTCACCCCTGTAGTCCTCCACAAGCAATTGAAAGTCAGCGCAGTCCACATTGTCCCGGAACAAAGCAAAGTAAACAGCTCCTGCAGCCCTGGAAATGTTCATATAGCGACCTCCATTTGAGACCGCCGAGCCAGCTAGGCTAGCTGACCTTCTGTGTCTGTCCACCTATGAGCAATCTGTCAGGATCCCGGGGCAGACTGCAGAGCTCACAGCAACAAAGCCAAACAAAGCTGCAGGATCCAAAATAAAAGTATATAAAAACAATATATATATACAGGGCTCCCAAGTGGTGCAGTGGTCTAAGACACTGCATCTCATTGCAAGAGACGTCACTGCAGTACCTTGTTCGAGTCCAGGTTGTATCACATTCGGCCATGATTGCGAGTCCCATAGGGGGGCGCACAATTGGCCTAGCGTCGTCCTGGTTTGGCCGGGGTAGGCCGTCATTGTAACTAAGAATTTGTTCTTAACTGACTTGCCTAGTTAAATAAAGATTTTCAAGGGAACACTGTCAGCTTTATAAAAACAATATACCGAGGTCTCGCTTTCAGCTTTCAGCATTCAACAAACATACGTCGCTCTTGGGGCTACATTAGTTCATTTAGCAGAGATTTGTTTCGAATTCCGTGGCAATATTTTATATTTTTTTAGTATGAAGAATACAATTGAACAAAGCTGAATAAAATAAAGGATATTTCTTTCCAAACCATTTGAGTGCACATGCAGCTGTTCTATGTTGAGCTGGTTAACAATTTTTTTTTAAATTAATGTAGAGTTAGATTAATAACTTTTGTTCTACAAACAGGCTTTGTTTTGATTTTTAATACATTGCAAGGCTGCATGATTCGACTCTAATGATGTTTTGAAAAAAGTTGCAGGCTATACACATAAATCAGTCTCTCATTCACAATTTGACAAGCACTTGATAATGCCTCGAATTTCCCGGCATCCCCTTTGTGTGACCGTAATGCCCCGTAAAAAAAATCCATGCGGCCAAAAATATTATGCGGCCAGTGGCCGTTGTGCCTTTGGGCTGAATATAATAATTATCATTACCTTCTTCCTTGGTGATGTGTGCTCCGAAGCGCCTCACTCACATGGCTCTCCATCATGTGATTGGGTCTTTCTCACAGGCTATAAGTGAAGACAGACTCATACGGGACACAACAGCGTGCGTCCTTATCTAATTCCTCTGTGTATATTGAAGATATTGGAATAACTGTCCACATTTACTTTGTCTGCCAACAAGATGAGTAAGCCTAACGAACAGCAAAACCACTAGCCTATGGTAATTTACTATCACCCATAGTAAAAAAAAGTCATTCTATGCGAGAAGTAAATATTCCAAACCTAGTCTGGGACAGTTGTGGGATGCGATAGATCCCAAATTAATACAACCACTAGTATAAAAAAAAAGTTTTACGCAATGAGGCTGACGCAACATATTAGAATGTTTAGCTTAATATGCTGATAAACTATTAGGCTATTTCTCAACATTATAAACCCAGCAAATCGCACACGGCAGTAGGCTATAAGCGTGAATGTTCCATTAGCGGATAAACACTTGTCAAAAGATACCGCAAATGCGATTATGCATGTCTGCTTTTATTATAGTGGTGCATTTTTATGGTAAATTCTTTCCCAAACTTAACTCACCCACTGCTTATGTATTCCAGTTAGGCTCTACACCCCTTTTAAAGCGGAATAATGTGCTTTATTTTAAGACGTTATTTGGCCACTTTAGTTGTGATCCAAACCTTATCAAAACATATGGGCTAGGCTACATGAGGAGGCGACTATGATACTTTTTTTGGGGGGATAAAACATGCCATTATTTCTTGCCTTACATCGGGCATCATTCACAAGTTCTTAAAATAAAGGAGCAGGAGCAGGAGCAGCACTATCTAGTGGTCAGAACCTTGTAATATCAGGATATAGGATAGAACATCAATGACACATTTTTCTATAGGGGCAGGACACAATTAACTGAATTAACTGAACTGCTCCATACTACTTGGATTCCTCATGCCTTACTCACTGTTAGAAAAAAGTTAGGTCCAAATTGGATGTTGGGTACTATATTTATTGGATATTATATGAATCCTATAAATAAAAATAGCCAATTTGGGTGCAGTCAATTAGCTTAATTTCTCAGGTCAAATTATATTTCAAGATATAATGTTGCGGGAATGCTAATCTGTTTCTAACGACAGAAATTGTTTCAGAACAATCTGAGCTGGTGGGCTTGCAGAAATGACATGGAACGACTACTCTAAATTGATCACTAACGTTTTGAAGCTGAGCAATTTGCTCGTGCTCTATGTAGTACAGTCATATCTGACTAAGATCATAACCGAGTCAGAAATGCGTTAATCCTGTTAAATATAAAACGGGAGAGATTATTTCACAGAAAAAAATAATCTTCCTTGAGTTTTGTCGGAGTTTACAGTGACGAAAAGAAGTGAACTTCTAACTTCCAAGCTGAGCCGTTGCTACGGATACTCGCAGACCCATGAGCAGAGCGCATGCAAAGCCTGCCGTGCACAGGGAGCGAGTGACAGAGGAGCAGCAAATGGATTTATTGAGGAAATTATGTATGATTTCGGACAGGCCCAGGCCTTAAATTTTGAAGTCTCAATCGGACCTGGGTACTAGGGTAGGGCCTGAACACCGCCATCATGGTTAGGGCTGGGGCTTAAAGTTCATGCCTGTCCAGGGCTCTAGTATGACTCACTGAGATGTCTCTAGTCATTCACTTTATTCAAACCAAATGCCTAGTGGCAGATTTTCTGAAAGAGCAGATTCAAGTTCTCCTTTTGATTCTAAAGAGAGCTTATCCCTCGCATTTCAAGCATACATTAGACGAGTGACTGAGTCAACCTGCATCTGCATCAATACTCATTTCTGTCTACTTTAGCAACTGTGGAAATTGGGAGATGCAATAATAGTATGTTAACCTCAGTGCTAATGTCACAGGGAAAATACAGATATTTCTTTCAATGCAGATGGTAGTTCTGCAATAATACTAGCACTCCGAATGAGCCTGTACTCAATTTGCATGACTAAAGATGTCAAGCGGGATGGAAAAGATTATCTAACTGTTCTCAATTTGAAACAAATCTTGATTGGTTTTGCAATGCAAATGCACACTTATGCATGGAAAAACAGCTCTGCCAGTTAGTTTCAAGAGTGCTTCTGTTTATGCATCATTGCTTTTCATGTGCTTATGAGGGAATGGAGAGAATATGTGTAAGTAGGAAAGAACACCCTCTAAAATGGTAGCTTTTCTTTCAAGTAGCCTACTTTCCCCTCTTCTGAGCAGAAGCACCAGTCTGCAGTCGTCACTGTCTAATAGATTTTAATATCCTGTGCTACAAACAGGAACGTATCATTGGGAAACATAAATGTATGGACCCTGGTGACAATATTGTCGGCCTGTTTTCCCAAACGGATGTTTTGGAGGATTGGGGATGTAAATTGAGGATTCCCTATCTTCAATGACACAGATCAGGCAGCTGCATCAATAATTCAAGAGACACTGGTCCAATCTCAGAGATGGGCTACTCCAGTCCTCAGGGGCTTGATTGGTGTCAAACTTTTTCCCTAGCACCAGTTAACACACCTGACTCCAATAATCAGCTAATCATGATCTTCAGTTTAGAATGCAATTATACTGAACAGAAATATAAACGCAACATGGAAAGTGTCCCATTTTTCATGAGCTGAAATAGATCCCAGAAATGTTCCATATGCACAAAAAGCTTCTCTTTTTGGGATGGATGAACAAATTTGTGCAAAGAATTTGAGAGAAATAAGATTACTGTGGGTATCAAATTTCTGGGATCTTTTATTTCAGCTCATAAAAATTGCAACCAACACTTCACGTGTTGCATTTTATATTTTAAGTATACACTACCGTTCAAAGTTTGGGATCACGTAGAAATTTCCTTGAAATAAAATTACTTTTTTTTTGTCCATTTTAAAATAACATCAAATTGATCAGAAATACAGTGTAGACATTGTTAATGTTGTGAATGACTATTGTAGCTGGAAACGGCTGATTTATAATGGAATATCTACATAGGCCCATTATCAGCAACCATCACTCCTGTGTTCCAATGGCACGTTGTGTTAGCTAATCCAAGTATATACTTTTAAAAGGCTAATTGATCATTAGAAAACCCTTTTGCATTTATGTTAGCACAGCTGAAAACTTGTGCTGATTAAAGAAGCAATAAAACTGGCCTCCTTTAGACTAGTTGAGTATCTGGAGTATCAACATTTGTGGGTTCGATTACAGGCTCAAAATGGCCAGAAACAAAGACCTTTCTTCTGAAACTCATCAGTCTATTCTTGTTCTGAGAAATGAAGGCTATTCCATGCGAGAAATTGCCAAGACACTGTAATCTCGTACAACTCTGTGTACTACTCCCTTCATAGAACAGTGCAACCTGGCTCAAACCAGAATAGAAAGAGTGGGAGGCCCCAGTGCACAACTGAGCAGAGGACAACTGCATTTCTATAACTTCCTAAATATTTTTTCACACTGGTGGGGAGTGCCAAGATGGAGACACGGTGGCTTTAACACAGCACCGCTTATCGGTCATTGTGTGTCAGTGTGTGTGTGTAAATCATTAGCCCCATCTGGTGCTTTTGGAAATTGTATTTTTTGGTACTATTTAGCTTCGTTAGGCCTGATAAGTTAACAGTGAGCTGGCTTCAGAAAAACAATTATGTAATTTTCGAGACATATCTCCTGTTTATTGGGATCTCTCTCTCTTTCTACACACCATGTGCTTGCTGCTCATAGCAGACAGAGGGAAATTAGGTCTGTGGAGGCCTCCAGCCGATCCAGGGGCCTTTGGCGGACTACACGAGCAGCAGAGCATGTGTCTGGATGTGGTGGGAGCAAAGTAGACTGCCAGAGGCCTTGAGTCACTCCGCACTGACACAGCAGAGGAGCCAGCCGCACAGAGACCAGGGTTGTGTTCCTTAGGGAGAGAACTGAAATGGGGAGCTACTATGTGTAGCTCAGTTGGTAGGGTTTGATTCCCATGGGGGACCAGTATGAAAATCTATGCACTCACTCTGGATGAGCGCGTCTGCTAAATGACGTTAATGTACTACCTTGTCCAACAAAATGTTTGCTGTGGTGTGCCCTACTGAACGCAACCCAATGGTGGTTGGGAAGAGAGCTAACCTTTAATAGACCACTGTTCACTGCATGCACTGTTCTTAAGTACTTGATGTTAAGTATGTTTTAACAGTCCCTTTTCACATGTATGTTACAATGTGTCCAGTCTTAAAGCTACATGCAAGAAATAGGCTTGCCACTACAGTCTGTTAGCTAGGCGATTTATAACTCTTTCTTATCTCTGGTTCCTTGCTATTTCACAATCAAATAGTGATGCGTTTTCTCTTTTGCTTCACTACCAGATATAGGCCTACAGTATGAGCTGTGTCTTCTCTATCAGTAGCAGGGACTCTCTTGGGTGTCGCTGATCTGTGCTGGATCAGCTCACTCAGCCTAGCTGTGTTTAAGACATATCCCTGAGTTAATCGGGCTCTTTGCTGCTGCCAAGGTTGTAATGGTGCTGATGGGTGATCGTTTTAATCACCTGGCTAGCCTAGCTTAACACTGCCTTTTGGACAGACCTGGTCGAGCAGATTTCTTTTAGTGGTTAAGGCTGAAATTATGTTTTTGCACCTACACTTGAAGTCAGAAGTTTACATACACTTAAGTTGGAGTCATTAAAACTAGTTTTTCAACCACTTCACACATTTGTGGTTAACAAACGAAAGTTTTGGCAAGTCGGTTAGGACATCTACTGTGTGCATGACACAAGTAATTTTTCCAACAATTGTAAACAGACAGATTATTTCACTTATAATGAACTGTATCACAATTTCAATGGGTCCGAGGTTTACATAGTTGACTGTGCCTTTAAACAGAAAATTATGTCATGGCTTTAGAAGCTTCTGATATGTTAACTGGCATCATTTGAGTGTACTTGTGGATGTATTTCAAGGCCTACCTTCAGACTCAGTGCCTCTTTGCTTGACATCATGGGAAAATCTAAATAAATCAGTCAAGACCTCAGAAAAAAAATTGCCGAACTCCAAGTCTGGTTCATCCTTCATCTGGTCTGATGAAACAAAAATAGAACTATTTGGCCATAATGACCATCGTTATGTTTGGAGGAAAAAGGGGGAGGCTTGCAAGCCGAAGCTCACCATCCCAACCGTGAAGCCTGGGGGTGGCAGCATGATGTTGTGGGGGTGCTTTGCTGCAGGTGGTACTGGTGCACTTCACAAAATAGATGGCATCATGAGGGAGGAAAATTATGTGGATATATTAAAGCAACATCTCAAGACAACAGTCAGGAAGTTAGAACTTGGTCGCAAATGGGTCTTCCAAATGTACAATGACCCCAAGCATACTTCCAAAGTTGTGGCAAAATGGCTTTAGGACAACAAAGGCAAGTTATTGGAGTGGCCATCAAAGCCCTGACCTCAATCCCATAGAACATTTGTGGGCAGAACTGAAAAAGTGTGTGTGAGCAAGGAGGCCTACAAACCTGACTCAGTTACACCAGCTCTGTCAGGAGGAATTGGCCAAAATTCACCCAACTTATTGTGGGAAACTTGTGGAAGGCTACCTGAAATGTTTGACCCATGTTAAACAATTTGAAGGCAATGCTACCAAGTACTAATTGAGTGCATGTAAACTTCTGACCCTCTGGGAATGTGATTTAAAGAAATAAAAGCTGAAATAAGTAATTCTTTACTATTGTTCTGACATTTCACATTATTAAAATGACGTGGTGATCCTAACTGACCTAAGACGGAATTTTTACAAATGTCAAGAATTGTGAAACTGAGTTTAAATGTATTTGGCTAAGGTGTATGTAATCTTCCGACTTCAACTGTACCCGTACATTTTCAGATTTGTTGGTATTTTGGTCCATTTTTGAATTGAGTATTTTCAAAAAGTAAACCATGTCAAACTTGATGGAAATGTATGTTTTCTTTAGTTTATCATGCTACTGTTATCAACATTTTGTATGGATTTTAGCCACTATAAAATGGACATGCATCAATAATTTCAAAGCTCACTACATTGTACATCATTTTCAAAGCCCATTTCATAGAGAATGTTCCAAACTTGACTACTTAACTTAGACCCAATGACCATCTCTTCAAACTAATTAGACGTTTGGTAGTCTTAATTCCGTGTACTTGTCTTTAACCGCTATTTCCCGAAAGTCACTCTTCCAAAGCGTAAACAATTTTTTTCTCAGATTCAGAATAGTCTTTATTCGCCAAATTTTATGTGGTTATCATTACATATATTTCCCAGACTTGCCCAGAGGGAATTGTTGATATGTTTTACATTTGTTTTATTCTAGATAACATTTTATTTGTAAAAATGCGGCAAAAATGCATTTTACATACACGTCTTGAGTGTTTTACAGATAGAAAGATGAAAAAAGTATTTATCCATAATCTGCTCTGGAAAATTCCGGTTCCGCAGTGTCTTAACAAGTTGAAACAAAATATTTAGGCTGACTGCATCCAGTGTCCAGATTTTTTTTTACATTTGTGTGCTAAACCTTTATTTTCAGAATGTAAGAGGCTGCTACTACAATTTCAATAAAGGAAAATGTCTGTATATTTCAGCTGTTTCCAAAACATTGCTTTGCTATAAAAAAAAAAAGTTTTTTTTCATCTCCATGTTGGTTCAAGGAGAACATTTTGTTTACACTGCCCTGCTTTAGTTTGGCAGCTGTCGGGCGAGTGTCGTGTGCTTCCTCTGGAGGGAGTGGTCTAGCATGACAAGTTTGCAAGTTTACATTGCAATAATTTGTGTAGCCGAGGGTATTTTTACGAAAATTCTTAGTCGTCTGAAGACCCTCTTTGTTAGGAAAGAGGCTCCTGTTATTCTTTTGAGGTGTGATTATGCTATAATACCGATATTCCTATCGGTATGAATCTTTTTCTGGGAGACTGCAGTGAAAGTGAGAGGCAGGAGGCCGCCATTTAATTAGCAGCTGTCAAGCTCTCTCTTCTCTCTGAGTTGTGACGCATGCTGTTAAGGACATGACAATGTGTGTTAGCAGGGGTGTGTGCAAGAGTAAGAATGGGGAAATTACAGGCTTATTACAGTAGTCTACGGGTTTTCTGTCAAATACACAAACGAACATCACCTTGAATAACTTGAATGTGAGTAATGGCTTGGACCTGAAAGTGACAGACTGAATCCACTGCAATGACACAGATGGGCCTGCCAACAATATAATGATGTGGCAGTTCTAACGATCCGTCCGTATTTAATCTACAGGGGCGGGCACGACCAGATTGTACAAGTAGATCAAATTACTGTCCACATCGCTCACATGAGGTTTTAATCAGGGATCTTTTGTCACCTAATTTATGTCCTTCCGCATATGCAGACATGAGCACTGAGCAGGCTTTTGGACTTCTGGGAAGGGGTGTTATGCATTTATGCACGTCTGTGCGTGAGTCCAATTGGTTTCCATGGTTACCTGGGGATAAAGGCGTCTGCATGCTTCCGAGCCGAAACAGTTCATGCATACACTGAGTATACAGAACATTAGGAACACCTTCCTAATATTGAGTTGCATCCCTTTGCCCTCAGAACAGCCTCAATTCGTCTGGACATGTCTTTTACAAGGTGTCAAGTGTTCCGCAGGGATGCTGGCCCATGTTGACTCCAATGCCTCCCACAGTTGTTTAAGTTGGCTGGGTGTCCTTAGGGTGGTGGACCATTCTTGAAACACACAGGAGACTGTTGACCTGGCACATACTACCATACCCTGTTCAAAGGCACTTAAATATTTTGTCTTGCCCATGGCACACAATCCATGTCTCAATTGTCTAAAGGCTTAGAAATCCTTCTTTAACCTATATCCTCCCCTTCATCTTCACTGATTTGAAGTGGATGTAACAAGTGACATCAATAAGGGATCATAGCTTTCATCTGGTCAGTCCGTCATTGAAAGAGCAGGTTCTTCATGTTTTGTATACTCAAAATATAATGTATATTATGATAACATTTTGTGACGTGTTGGTCTTCGGCAAGGTTTTCTTTCTCCTGTTCATGCGCACATTTTTCCCTGAGGCAAGCTGATGTTCGGTAGCTGAAGTCAACTCCCCTTCGTCGGTAATTGGTCAACAGTAGGTATTCTTCATTGAAGTGTTTGTTGTCATTAAACGAGAGACCTGGTTTCATACAAATGTTTTCACTTGAGAAATACTATACCAAACATCTTAGTTAGATGTAAAATTGCGTGACTAAGACCTCGGCATAGTCCTATAACTAAATTTTTATTTTATTTTTATCTTGGATTAATTCAGACTTTTGATCCTGGTTACAGCGTCTTAAGAGTGACAAACGGTACTATTGCAACTTTTTTCTTGTTTTTCAAGCGAAGGTCTTTTTAAGGGAGTATCCGTGGAACAGATGTTCACTTCGCCCAGTAGAGGTCTGCTAGGAGCAAACCAAACCTAGTATGCAGACGCTTTATTAGGTCACTGGCACTTTGGTTTTCCAATTTTGGCTCTGAGTCAGTCGTCTATGAAGCGCTCCTGTCTGTATGTCAGATCTGAGAGACTGCTTTGTTCAGTGGAAGGACTGATGGTCCAGATGTAACCTTTCATATTTGACATTTCCCAGGCACATCTCAATTTGAGCTCTGAACAATGTCAGCTATGTAGACTGACTGCATGGGACTCTGGGGCATCGACCAGAGAAGGAGGATTTTAGTTCATAGAAAACTATGCTCTCCGATTGTGTGCTGTTGGGCAGTGATTTATTGTTGTCTTGTCTTTCATTTAGAATAAGTGGATTGAGAACATGAAGTTAGGGCTATACCCTAACGCGTACGTACTGTATAACCTTACATTACACTAAAATAGCCCAGAAATGTCCTATTCAAAACAAATTATGAGGGAGGTAACATGTATCTTCTGCTTCTCCTCCAGTTGTCTCTCAGTACACTGAGGGCATGTGGAACTCCGTTAGAGTTAACGATCATTAACATGCTCCATCTTAGACTCCCCTGTTTGCTGGCACATCAGAGCCCCGTGAGGCCTAATAAAATGGTGTTTCATTCAGTAGAACAGAGCCTTCAACCTCCTTAGATAATGACACTAGCTCTCTTACTGATGGCTCTCTCCATCAACTCAGAGCAGTAGCAGGACTGGGGACCTGGCTGATGAGAACACGGTGGCCCCAGATACCAATTAAAAAATTGAAATAAAATCTATTTATTGGTCACGTACACAATATGCAGATGTTATCGCAGGTGCAGTGAAATGCTTGTTTCTAGCTCCAACTGTGCAGTAATACCTAGCAATAAAATAAACACATAATCCAGAAAAATAAAGAAATTAAGAAGTATCTGAACAAGCCATGTTAGAGAATGTAATATAGAATTGGTATGATGAATGTCATCCACATCATACAGGGTCTATCAACCTATCATTATCAAATGCATACATGTATCATTACTGAATAGAGCGAGAATGCACATCGTCTTGCAACAGATGATTAGTCTTTTGCTCACTGTTCAGACTGTCAAGCTTGTGTTTTCCACACACTGTCCTTTCATAGAAAAGTGACTTTTACATGTTTTATTCACACCATCTGTTAACCTGTAATAAACATTTGAAAGATTCCCCTGTGTATCTGTGTATTACTCATACTTTTCATCTGGAGGCGGTCGTAATGATCACGGGTGTTTTCGGTTTTCTTTCAGTACTGGATCAACGAGTTCACCACCAATCTGGGTATTGGCGTCTTTCACTCAGGGATCGAGATCTACGGCAGAGGTAAGGAAACCTCCCCGCTGCTATTTAACAGTCCTGGGTGGGGCTGACTGACCAAAGCTCAACCACAAATTGTTGTAGCTGCTAACTCGTCTTTACTCATAATGCCTACACGTCTCAGATCCCCCCCCAAAATACAAGCCAGGGTTGGCTGTTTGTTATTCAGGATCAAATGGGTTCTTCCTCTAATTAAAAAAATAGACCCAGCTAAATTACATTGCTATGAGCTGCACTGCAGATATTGCGATTAGCCAGATTCAAGACTGCTGTTACACACAGAATCTGCACATTTGCCCACGTTCGTTTCACAGTGTTACAGCGTGGTAGCCAGGACACCAAAATCGCAGAGAAGTTGAGCCTCACCCTTCACGTTTCACTCTTAATTCTTACGGAAATTAACCACCTGATTTACTGTCTGCGTCTGTCATATCTCTGAGTCTATCTTTTTAAAACCGCTTTATTCTAGAATCAGCCTCCCAGTTGCTCTGTCTAGCCTGTGTGTCTTGGAGGATTGGCCTTCAGCCAGGATGTGTTCAGCAGCCACTGCTTTATTGATCAAGAAGGAGAACTGGAAGTGTTATTTTAGTTGAAAACACTGGTGGTTCAATCTGTTAAATCAGCGTCTCGCCTGTGGTTTCAACCTCACAGCTCAGCCTATTAAAAGCTGCTTTCATCTATACATTTTAAAAGAAAGCTCTGAGTTTAAATATATCCTCATGGCAACCCCTTCAGTTGCATGGTAGGATGGACCTGGGTATTTCTAATGCCTGGCTTGTTTACCCTTAATTGAGCTGATTCAGGGAGACTGACAATCCCAGCAACAGATGGTGTGGATTAGGCACATAATTATTGCCTTTTACATTACTTTATGAGCAGCGCAAGCTGGCAATTATTTACTGTGTGTCTGTCTTTATGAGAGTGTGAGTTTGCCAAAACTGACACTGTTTATACATTCTGTGAAATGGATGTGCTGTGTGTATCAATGTCATTCATGGAGAAAGTGCATGAGTTATTGTAATTCAGCACAAGCGTTCAGATCAGGAGTTAGTAGCAGGCTGGATGAGTACATCAGAGGGGTGGGAACAGGGTCTTTGGAGATCCCCATCCGCTGCATTCATCATGGAGCTGGGAGCTAGACGGACTGATAGAGCTATAAATACCTACCGCGTCTGCGACTTGGCTTCCTCAGACTGCCTCAGCCCATCACAACAGACTACAATACTACCCCACCCGCCCTACACTCACCTCAAACACAGCAATTCCATTATTTTACTTTTAGATCTGTGTATGTTGTTGTGAATTGTTAGATATTACTGCACTGATGGAGCTAGGAACACAAGCATTTCGCTACACCGCAATAACATCTGCTAAATATTTGTATACGCCCAATAGTTTGATTTGATCACTGGTCCACACTCACGTCAAACACAGCAACACCACCGCCACCCGCCCCACAGTCACCGCCACCCGCCCCAAAGTCACCTCAAACAGAGCAACTCCACCCGCTCCAACTCATCTCAAACAGAGCAACACTACCCCACAATACTACCCCACCCGCCCCACACTCACCTCAGTAACACCACCCCACAGCCCTGTTAATTTCCCACCAACCTCTACTAGTACTACTGTTATGTGCTATGAATCTTTGTATAGTGTGTTTGACTTCCTCTGTGTGATCTGATCAATGGCCTGACCTTTGACCTTTCAGAGTTTGCCTATGGAGGACACCCATATCCATTTTCAGGGATATTCGAGATAACGCCAGGGGATGCCACAGAACTCGGGGAGACATTCAAATTCAAGTGAGTATCATGGCTTAAATCGAGGGCACTTACGGTTTTCTCACTGTATTTCGAAAAACAAGGTATGGTTAGTTGCCAAATACTTGAGCTAAAACATGAGAACATCCTTAAACCTGTTTGAAGTGGAACTAGTACTGTTGTTGACGTATATGTTCTTTCTTCACTGCTTGTGATCGATTCTGAACTGGTCATTTCTATTCATATTGGTAAAGTTGATTTTTTCTGTTTAAAGCAGAACATAGGATCACGAGAATACCGTAAAGTCACATAGGATTTCTGCTTCAAGCGACACTGAGGGTCACATCAATAGCTAATGGTTACTCACAGATTTTTTTTCTTAAATTGTTGTGGAGACAACCTGCATGGCCAATTTCTTGTCTTTATCTTGCAATCATTTTGTGACAATAATGCTCCCTAAAATGGTCATCATTATATACTGCCTTGTTGTAAAGGACACTCTGCCGTGTTGAAGTGTCGAGCCTTTACAGCTATGTTCAATGAAGCACACTGTTACAATGACAGTGATGGAGGTGGAAGAAGAGGAAAATCCCAGCTGGACTGACATAGAATGTTATGAATACACTTGACTGTATAAGAGTACAGAAGAATGTGTGTGGGGGGGGGGGGGGGGAGTTGGGGTGTTTCTACAGCGTGTCATTGCAGATGTGCATGCATTCATGCAAGCCCCAAGTTGGTGTCTGGCTACTTTTGATTGTGTGTGCGTGCCTGGGTAAGTCTGTGTGTACTGTATGTGTGAGTGCCTGGTTAAGTCTGTGTGTGGGGCTCTATAGCTTGTTTGCATAAATTATGCTCTAGATCAAATCAAACTTGATTTGTCACATGAGCCGAATACAAGTGTAGACCTTAACCAACAGTGCAGTTCAAGAAGTGTTAAGAAAATATTTACCAAATAAACTAAAGTAAAAAATAATTAAAAAGTAACACAATAAAATAACAATAACGAGGCTATATACAGGGTGTACCGGTACTGAGCCAATGTGCGGGGGTACAGAACCTATGAACCTCAGCTATCATAGTTGTTGTATCAACTTCAAGTCTGAAATGCATTAATGAAGCCTATGGATAGAGTAGAATATAAGAACTCTATTGTGCCAAGGATGCAAGTACCATATACATGTACTGTAGTTATTACCACACATGAGATCCCCACATTGTAGCCTGAACATTGAATATATTCACTGATCATGTACTTTTCCTTGGCAAATAAAGAAGCAGTTCAGTTATGAATCTCTGAAAGACATTCTTTTTCAGTCATATCCAATACCAGGTGTATCAAACTCCATTCTTTGAATGATGCTGTGTCTGCATGTATGTATTACAATTATACACTTCGACAGTGTTTACCGCTCCTGGGACATCAATGATTACACATTGTAACTATGCAATAGACTAGAAACATGATTTAAGTAAAGGCTGATTAATAATTCATATATACATTCTGGAAAAAAACTGCATCTAACTCCCTTCATCTGCATTAATCTGAGGACACAGGATAGTATTTTAATGAGATACTTAATTTCAACCAGTGGAGAATGTGAAACGCTTTATTGAAAGTTCATTATCCAGGTGTTATACATACATAATAAATGCATTATAATTGTAATTATATTATAAATACGAGTTCAATCTGTACATCAATGCACTTAAGGTGTGCATTATAAAACGAGAAAGAAAGACAAGGTGGGGAGAGGTGTAGAAGACAGAAAGGGAAAGAGGTAAGAACAGAGGCAGACAGCATATGATTAATGAATTACAGTGCTACCCTAATTCGCTCAGTTCATCACAATTAATCAAATGTTAACATACACATGGTTAGCAGATGTTAATGCGAGTGTAGCGAAATGCTTGTGCTTCTAGTTCCGACCATGCTGTAGTATCTAACAATTTCACAACAACTAACTGATACACACAAGTGTAAAGGAATGAATAAGAA
Source organism: Oncorhynchus kisutch (assembly GCF_002021735.2). Taxonomy (NCBI): domain Eukaryota; kingdom Metazoa; phylum Chordata; class Actinopteri; order Salmoniformes; family Salmonidae; genus Oncorhynchus; species Oncorhynchus kisutch. The sequence continues at coordinate 26,734,807 of NC_034198.2, read as the reverse complement.
TATGTACATATAAATATATGGATGAGCAATGGCCAAACGGCATAGGCAAGATGCAGTAGATGGTATAGAGTACAGTATATACAAATAAGGTTAGTAGTGTAGGGTATGTAAACATATAAAGTGGCATAGTTTAAAGTGACTGGTGATTCATTTATTGCATCCAAATTCTAATTATTAAAGTGGCTAGAGATTTGAGTCAGTATGTTGGCAGCAGCCACTCAATGTTGGCCTTGAGGAGCTGTTTTTCAGGGGGCGGCAGGGTAGCCTAGTGGTTGGAGCGTTGGACTAGTAACCGGAAGGTCGCAAGTTCAAACCCCCGAGCTGACAAGGTACAAATCTGTCGTTCTGCCCCTGAGTAGGCAGTTAACCCACTGTTCCCAGGCCGTCATTGAAAATAAGAATTATATCTCGGTATAATAGTATCTCGGTCCCAGTACAGCTGTTTGATGCACCTGTACTGACCTCGCCTCCTGGATGATAGCGGGGTGAACAGGCAGTGACAAACTGCCCACAACCGCAAGGCTCTCCAGAGGGTAGTGAAGGCCTTCCTGTGACATCGGGTGGTGTAGGTGTCTTGGAGGGCAGGTAGTTTGCCACCGGTGATGCGTTGTGCAGACTTCACTACCCTCTGGAGAGCCTTGCGGTTGTGGGCAGTTTGTCCGTGATTTGTACGCTGAGGAACCTAAAACTTTTCCACATTCTCCACTACTGTCCCATCGACGTGGATAGGGGGGTGCTCTCTCTGCTGTTTCCTGAAGTCCACGATCATCTCCATTGTTTTGTTGATGTTGAGTGTGAGGTTGCTTTCCTGACACCACACTCCGAGGGCCCTCACCTCCTCCCTGTAGGCCGTCTTGTCGTTGTTGGTAATCAAGCCTACCACTGTAGTGTTGTCTGTGGACCTATTGGGGCGGTAAGCAAATTGGAGTGGGTCTAGGGTGTCAGATAGAGTGGAGGTGATATGATCCTTGACTAGTCTCTCAAAGCACTTCTTGATGACGGAAGTGAGTGCTACGGGGCGATAGTCATTTAGCTCGGTTACCTTCGCTTTCTTGGGAACAGGAACAATGGTGGCCCTCTTGAAGCATGTGGGAACAGCAGACTGGGATAGGTATTGATTATGTCCGTAAACACACCAGCCAGCTGGTCTGCGCATGTTCTGAGGACGCGGCTAGGGATGCCGTCTGGGCCGGCGGGCCTTGCGAGGGTAAACACGTTTAAATGTTTTACTCACGTTGGCTGCGGAGAGCTCTCAGGTTTTGGTAGCGGGCTGTGTCAGTGGCACTGTATTGTCCTCAAAGCGAGCGAAGAAGTTGTTTAGTTTGTCTGGGAGCAAGACATTGGGGTCTGCGACGGGGCTGGATTTCTTTTTGTAATCCATGATTGACTATAGACCCTGCCACTTTCTCTTGTGTCTGAGCCGTTGAATTGTGACTCTACTTTGTCTATACTGATGCTTAGCTTGTTTGATTACCTTGCAGAGGGAATAACTACACTGTTTGTATTCGGTGATGTTTCCGGTCGCCTTGCCATGATTAGAAGCAGTGGTTCGCGCTTTCAGTTTTGCGCGACTGCTGACATCTATCCACGGTTTCGGTTGGGGAGGGTTTTAATAGTCGCTGTTGGTACAACATCACCGATGCACTTGCTAATAAACTCGCTCACCGAATCAGCGTATACTTCAATGTTGTTGTTCGACTCTATCCGGAACATATCCCAGTCCACATGATCGAAGCGTGGAATCAGATTGGTTGGACCAGCGTTGAACAGACCTGAGCACGAGCATTTCCTGTTTTAGTTTCTGTCTATAGGCTGGGAGCAACAAAATGGAGCCGTGGTCGTATTTGCCTTTATGGAGGGCGAGGGTTGGCTTTGTATGCGTCACAGAAGTTAGAGTAGCAATGATCCAAAATTTTCCCATCCCGGGTCGCGCATTCGAGGTGCTGATAAAAATGTAGGGAGCCTTGTTTTCAGATTAGTGTCTCTAGTGGTGTCTCCTAACCTCCTAACCAAGGCCGGTAATCTTAACTTCTTTTGGCTGCAGGGGCAGTATTGAGTAGCTTGGATGAAAAGGTGCCCATTGTAAACGGCCAGCTCCTCCGTCTCAGTTGCTAATATATGCATATTATTATTAGTATTGGATAGAAAACACTAAAAAGTTTCCAAAACTGTCAAAATATTGTCTGTGAGTATAACAGAACTGATATTGCAGGCGAAACCCTGAGGAAAATGAAAACAGGAAGTGGCTTCTATTTTGAAAACTCCATGTTCCATAGCCTCCCTTTGCTGGATTTAAAGGGCTATGAACCATAATCTTTTTCCTATCGCTTCCTCAAGGTGTCAACAGTCTTCAGACATAGTTTCAGGCTTTTATTTTGAAAAATGAGCCAGAACGATAACATCGCGTCAAGTGGTCACATAAGTTTTGCTCGCGCAACAGAATTTGGATAGGTATTGCTTTTCCCTCTCCTACTGTGAAAGACGTTTGCGGTTGATATATTATCGATTATATATTTTTAAAACAACCCCAGGATTGATTATAAAAAACGTTTGACATGTTTCTGTGGACATTATGGAAACTATTTGGAATTTCCGTCTGCGTTGTTGTGGCCGCTCTTTCCTGTGGATTTCTGAACATAACGCGACAAACAAACGGAGGTATTTTGGATATAAAAATCATCTTTATGGAACAAACGGAACATTTGTTGTGTAACTGGGAGTCTCGTGAGTGAAAACATCCGAAGATCATCAAAGGTAAACTATTATTTTTGATTGCTTTTCTGATTTTCGTGATCAAGCTTCCTGATGCTAAGTATACATAATGTTATGTTATGCTATCGATAAAATTACACAAACGCTTGGATTGCTTTCGCTGAAAAGCATAATTTCAAAATCTGGCACGACAGGTGGATTAACAAAAGGCTACGCTCTGGTTTTCTATATTGCACTTGTGATTTCATGAATATAAATATTTATAGTAATATTTATTGTATGTAGCGCTATGCTATTCAGCGGTTGTTGATGACACTTATCCCGATAGGGGGATTACAGCCATAACAAGTTAAGAGTGGGTGAGGTGGCAATGACGCGACTGGCTTCCTCTCTCATATCAAAACATACCTGCAGACGAGAGACAAATGGGTAGAGAGAGAGAGCATGATTAAGCCTTGTTTTTTTTTATTCTAACACAGTCAGTCATCATAATCATCAGGAGGTGAAATGCAAAACTGACCTTGGATCATTAACTCCGGGACTACTACATCTCTGTATTTCAATGTAAAGCATCTCTTTAATAATACTTCCTTGTTGACCCGACCAAGTGACCTCCCACCTATGATAGTGTTGTGCCCTCTGTGTCAGCCAGTTCAGATGCGGGAGGGGTTTACCAACACAGCTGATATAACCTAGAGGATTTAGGGAGAAGGGGATGAAGTGAAGGGGAGAGAGACTGTTATTGTGTGTGGTCTAACTTGGTGTCCATACTAAGTGGTTACAGAGTACTTTATGCTGAAAAACAGAGACATGAGGACAAACAGGAGATGTCATTATTAGACATAAATACCACTTAAAGTTTGATGATGACTTGATCATTTGAATCAGCGGTGTAGTGCTAAGGCAAAAACAAATGTGCACAGGTGTTTGGAGCATTCCGTTATGCCACAGCTGTTGAGGTGTCAGGTTCACCTTAAAGGGTGATTATTCCAACTCTCTGAAAAGGTAGGAACACATATCCCACACAGAACAGGTGGATAGAATTCGACAGGTCAAGGTATCCTTCTTCCAAACTGCAGTAAGTTGTAGTACTGACATGTCACAGCACTCCAAACATCTCTCCATTAGTGTTCCACTCAAATCTCCGTGGTCCTGTGGTCTTCCTCCATGAATAGTGAACGCTGAGGTGGGTCCGAGGTTATAGAAATGCAAGTTGTGTGTGGCTCTGAGGTGTCTGCATCACATGCATTCCATAACCTCTATCGGAGTAAACCTGAAACGTTTAAAAATAGAGGGCTATGTCTCACCACTTGGTTATTGCAAGGCTAACCCCCAGGGAAATCATGACTTGGCAGCAACAGATAGTCCAATGAAAAATGTCTGAGTGTTTATGTGGTGTAAATCTGTAATTTAGCAGCATCTTTAAAATAAAAAAAATTATGAATGCATGTGAGACAGGTTCCATGTACAACAAGACAGGCAGAGAGGAAGAGAAAAAGAACACAAAACAGTTTAACTACCTCTGGTTACGGACACTTTTGGCAGCAATAAAACTTCCACGGCCTGTTCCTCGGACAGTGAACATCTGGCAATATCTACATTTTCGACCCCTTGATCAGCTCGCACTCTGAAAGTAAAGAAAATTGGTAATTTTTTTTGTAGATATGAACACAATAACAGATATGACCATTCAATCTAAAGCAGCAGATGTCATTTTCAGAATACATCAATACAGCACAGAAAGCTTAACACCAGACTGGTATTGTGGTTGTGTACTAGGTGATGGGAAATATGCAATATGTATACAAAATGATATTATACTTTGAAAATCCATCTATACCTCCAAAGATGACAATGTATCTTGAAAAAGAGCATTGGAATTAAAAGTGATGTGTTTAACCTATTAAACTGCTTCATTATTTACAGTTTAAGTCGGAAGTTTACATACACTTAGGTTGGAGTCATTAAAACTCGTTATTCAAACACTCCACACATTTCCAGTTAAAACCTCTCTGGGATATGTGGGACACTAGCGTCCCACCTGGCCAAAAGCCAGGGAAAATGCAGAGCGCCAACCACTAGCCTAACCACTAGGCTACCCTGCCGCCCCTTTGAGCTTCTTTTGTTGGCACTCCAATATGTCCCATAAACAACATCACAAATGGTCCTTTTGTTCGATTAATTCCGTTGATATAGATCCAAAATGTCCATTTATTTGGCACGTTTGATCCAGAAAAACACCGGTTCCAACTTGCGCAACGTGACTACAAAATATCTCAGTTACCTGTAAACTTTGCCAAAATATTTCAAACTACTTTTCTAAAAGTACACTACAAGTGACCCTCGTTCTGAACAGTGCTACTTCTTCATTACACAAAGGAATAACCTCAACCAATTTCATAAGACTGGTGACATCCAGTGGAAGTGGTAGGAACTGCAAGAAGGTCCCTTAGAAATCTGGATTCCCAATGAAAACCCATCGCCTGCTAAATAAGTCCTGCTGTACACAGACATGATTCACACAGTTTTAGAAACTTGAGTGTTTTCTGTCCAAATCTACTAATAATATGCATATCCTATCTTCTGGGGATGAGTAGCAGGCAGTTGAATTTGGGCATGCATTTCATCCGGACATGAAAGTACTGCCTGCCCCCTGTTAACAAACTATAGTTTTGGCAAGTTGGTTAGGACATCTACTTTGTGCATGACACGAGTAATTTTTCCAACCATTCATTAGACTTATAATTCACTGTGTCACAATTCCAGTGGGTCAGAAGTTTACATACACTAAGTTGACTATGCCTTTAAATTCCAGAAAATTAGTTAATGTCTTTAGAAGCTTCTAATAGTCTAATTGACATCATTTGAGTCAATTGGAGGTGTACCTGTGGACTTATTACAAGGCCTACCTTCAAACTCAGTGCCTCTTTGCTTCACACCATGGGAAAATCAAAAGAAATCAGCCAAGTTGTAGACCTCTAAGTCTGGTTCATCCTTGGGTGCAATTTCCAAACGCCTGAAGGTACCACGTTCATCTGTACAACCAATAGTACGCAAGTATAAACACCATGGGACCATGCAGCTGTCATACCGCTCAGGAAGGAGATGTGTTCTGTCTCCTAGAGATTAACGTATTTTAGAGCGAATAGTGCAAATCAATCCCAGAACAACAGCAAAGGACCTTGTGAAGATGATGGAGGAAACGGGTACAAAAGTATCTATATCCTATATCAACATAATCTGAAAGGCCGTCAGCAAGGCAGAAGCCACTGCTCCAAAACCGCCATAAAAAGCCAGACTACGGTTTGTAACTGCACATGGGGACAAATATTGTACTTTTTGGAGAAATGTTCTCTGATCTGATGAAACAAAAATATAACTTTTTGGCCATAATGACAATCATTATGTTTGGAGGAAAAAGGGGGAGGCTTGCAAGCCGAAGAACACCATCCCAACCGTGAAACACGGGGGTGGCAGCATGATGTTGTGGGGGTGCTTTGCTGCAGGAGGTACTGGTGCACTTCACAAAATAGATGGCATCATGAGGACGAAAAATTATTTGGATATATTGAAGCAACATCTCAAGACATCAGTCAGGAACTTAAAGCTTGGTCGCAAATGGGTCTTCCAAATGGACAATGACCCTAAGCATACTTCCAAATCTGTGGCAAAATGGCTTTAGGACAACAAAGTCAAGGTATTGGAGTGGCCATCACAAACCCCTGACCTCAATCCCATAGCAAATTTGTGGGCAGAACTGAAAAAGCGTGTGTGAGCAAGGAGGCCTACAAACCTGACTCCGTTACACCAGCTCTGTCAGGATGAATGGGCCAAAATGTACCCAACTTATTGTGGGAAGCTTGTGGAAGGCTATCTGAAACATTTGACCCAAATTAGACCATTTAAAGGCAATTCTACCAAATTCTAATTGAGTGAATGTAAACTTCTGACCCTCTGGGAATGTGATGTAAGAAATAAAAGCTGAAATAAATCATTCTCTCTACTATTATTCTGACATTTCACATTCTTAAAATAAAGTGGTGATCTTAACTGACCTAAGACAGGGAATTTCTACTAGGATTAAATGTCAGGAATTGTGAAAAACGGAGTTTAAATGTATTTGGTTAAGGTGTATGTAAACTTCTCACTTCAACTGTATGTATTACCAACTCCAAGTTCATACATCATTGAAAATGTGTCTATGAATAAGTAAGAATAAAAAAGTAAAATTAACTTCTTAGATTTGGTGACATTATACATCTTAGTACCTTATCAATTTATGATTTGTATCAATATTGATGAGAGACTGGGGAGCAGGAACAGAATATTTTTGCAATGCAACGAAGTGGGATCATTCTGGCAATGATACCTGCACCATCTACATGCTGCAAAGACTCCCTAACTCTTCTCCATTGTACACAATGGCCCATTGCTCTGAGACTTCCTTTGACCATTCTAAAGCCTGCATGGGGCATCCTCGCCTTCATGGCCCTGACTTTCTGGTCGAACTCTTCATCTGACATATCAGAATAGCAATCCCTGACAGACATATTGTGTTCTTTCATCCTTCCGTAAAAAAAGCGACCCGTTACACTGTCATGAAATATGATTATATATCGACTATGAAACAAATAGGACATGGCCTGCTTATGAGTTGCCATGAAAGAAAGTTAGATTAATTCATCTGAAAATGACGAGAACAGGCGTTCATAGCGAAATGCTTTTGGTTAGCTTGAGAATAGTAATTGCATGATTTATCATTCTACGGTATGTACGTTACGTTACGTACCGACACTGAATCGTAGGAGATATGTAAAAGTTGGATGGAGGACTGCTCAGTGTTGGTTACCTGAGATGCCATCATCTCACAGTCCTTTGTAGAGGTCCGCTATGACTTCCTTTGAATTGGAAAAAAGTTGCTTTCAGAACAGTTTTATTGTCAAAGGTTTTGCTCTCGACAAAAAGACACAAATGTAGCTCCATAGCACATAACAATTTGCCCGTGAATAACCAGACCGTCATACAAAATTCTTGACCCACAACCGAAGGTGCTTCCATATCCTGCCAGCACGCCCACAGCACGCCCACAGAATGACATGTGGAAGAGGGCGAGGAACGAGATGGGAGTAACAACAGTTTGTTGCAAGTTGGGGAGGGGAGCTAATAGCTGAACAATGGACTATTCAACCTTTTACTAAAGAATAGTCTAATAGCCGAGCTAGGTGTGAAACCCACCTATCACAGACCAGATTTGCCCTAACGACCAAGGGATAGCTTGCTACTCAATGTAATACAGTAATGACTTTTCAAATAAGTTACCTTACACGTTATGTTGGCTGACAATTTGTTAGCTACGCTGTCGTTACGAACCACATAGCATATCATTAAAGCAGTATGTACCGGTATGTTAGCTAGCTACCAAACGTTAGTAATTATACATCAAACTTGCCAGTATATGGGGGGGGCCTCCCGGGTGGCGCAATGGTCTCTGTGCCACCAGAGACTCTGGGTTCAAGCCCAGGCTCTGTCGCTTGGGAGAGACTAAGGTCGAGAGCCAAGCCTACTCCCGACCGTCACATTGTACAGCGCCATATTTGGACACACCTACTCATTCCAGGATTTTTCTTAATTTTTACTATTTTCTACATTGTAAGGACAGGACAAGGACAGCCTACTCCTTCCTCTCTTTCGGGGAATTTAAACCCGGCGGGCTGGAGAGCTTTGTATGCATCACTGTGTGTGGAGTGAAGGTCTAGAGTTGTTTTTTTCTTCTTTTTTTTCTGGTTGCACATGTGACAGTTAAGCAGCCCCATGGCACTCTGCTACTGATGCCAATGAGTAGAACATGTTCTAAGTAAACTTTGTGTGTTTGTGTATCTGCAATAGGAGGATACTACAGGGAGAGACTATAAACACCACAGTAATGTTGGTTGAATGATGCAATTGCTTTGGCGTTCTACTTAAAAATAAAATAAAAACTTGCAGTATCTACTATAGAATAATTTCCAGGGGTTGCCTTACTACTATTGATTTTCTAGGTCTCTTTTCCTTAACTTACCTTTATCTATATAGCTCTATGTGCACTACTTATTTGTATATAATGTATGTGAACTCCTGTCTGTAAATGTTGTCCTTCAAGAGCAGCACCATATCACCAAGTACAATTCAGAGTGTGTAAATGTCCTTGGTGAATGAAGTTGATTCTGATCTTCAGATGATGGTGGTTGTTGAGTGATGAGGCTGCGCCTGTCTTAGTACAGAATGCTCCAAAGATACTATAGTGGCTAACACTGTGGTCCACTTCTCCCCCACGGCTCATTTTGGTTAGGCTGAGTCACTCCTGTGAAGATGAAGAGCTTCATCTATAATTGAAGTGAACTCTGCCTGTGTAGTCATTGTGCAGACAGTTGTGTAGATTCCATGCATACAGTAGCATTTTTAATCTAAAAGATGACAAAGGGTAGATTATGATGTCTTAGGCAACATTTTACATCCGCAAAACTGCCCTTGAGCTCGGCAAAAAATCTTGAATACTCGCAATAAGTAGGAAGTAGGAATTATTTCTCATGGTAAAACATTTTCTTCTATGATGAAAAAATGTGCTTAGAAGTGACCTTCTCTCTCTGTGTTGATCCTGTTCCTGGAATCAGAGAGGCCATTGTTCTGGGCAGCACAGACTTCACAGAGGAGGATGTGGAGCGCATCATGGAGGAGCTGGGGAAAGAGTACAAGGGAAACGCCTACCACCTCATGCACAAGAACTGTAACCACTTCTCCTCAGCCCTGTCGGAGGTAAGGGACGCTCTGAACATACCCACTCTCTCTCGCTCCCTCTCTCTCACCCACTCACGTACATATATTATTTATGCCCAAGCTCTCCTTAAGGAAAGACAAAGGCCTATATCCCTGCGTTGTCCAGGGTGCGTCACAGGGCTGGGCTAGAACATTCTAGGTCAGGGTGCCTGGATGTAGTGCCACTTTGCCCTGACTTTGAACCTGCCAGGTGCCAGGTCCAGCCTAGCACAGTCTCACAAAGAGAAGAGAAGGAGAATCCCCCACCTCCCACAGGACAGATGACAAATATCTCAACCTGTGTTAGTTCAGTGCATTGAGTAGAAGCCAAGCAATATGAGTTTAAAAGTACAGTGTTAGAGCAGATTGGTGGAGCGGGTGAATAATGAGTATGATTACACCCAGCATCTGTGTTGCAGACAGGGATTAGAGAGCTCTGCTACAAGCCCAGACACACTGCCCCAGCTGCCAGGCCTGTCATACACCATTGACAGAAACTCCTCCTGACTCATACACCTACATATGCAAATACAACACACACCTACTAGCAAACACCTACAGACACACTCATTCTCACACACATGCATGCTCACACAATGCATAGGTTCAGGTTACCCCTGGAGACAGGGGCTCTTCCCTTCTCTGAGCTTTGGTCTCATGCTTACTAAATTAACATCCTCCTTGGAAGAGATATTAAGATTACCATAACATTTACTCTGCGGTATTTTACAATGTTTGAATAGAATTCCTTGCATAGTTAAATGTTTTTTTTCTTTTTTCTCTACTGTATTATTGACTGTTTTGTTTATTCCATGTGTAACTCTGTTGTTGTATATGTCGAATTGCTATGCTTTATCTTGGCCAGGTCGCAGTTGCAAATGAGAACTTGTTCTCAACTAGCCTACCTGGTTAAATAAAGGTGGGGGGGGGGAAAAGAAAAAGATTTCCTCTGAGAACCCAGTGTAATCGACCTAAATTGTTCTGAGAGGGGAAGTTAGGCTAATTGTCCATTCTTACCGAGCATTCTGCCTTCTCCCCTCATTTACACCCCTTGGTCTTGCTGATTCCCATCTTTATAATGAAACACTGCACTAATACAGTGGATATTCACTTCTGTGGTGGTTCCTGTCTATTAGGGGCCATCTTGAGCTGTGAATTATGTGTGAGTGTGTTTCCTGGGGACGGTGAAGAGGGAGGTGACTAATACTCCAGATATTCTTTGATGTCCCTGCATTTGAAAGGCAAATGAAGTGGGCCTGATGACACTCTGGATAAGAACACATTTACAGTGAAACCAGCTCCTCGCTCCTCCTGAAGTGTTGAAACACTCATTTGCATACTATGCATAGCCTAGATATGTACTCTTGTTGTAGAGTCCTCTCCCTATTGGATGATATAATTGTTCAGGAATAGAATGGGAATGTCCTCCCCGGTCTGCCTCAGGCATACAGCGCTTCTCTCCCTTCCTTGTTGTGTGGGAAGTATCTGTTTGACAGTTTCATTTTCTGCCAGCCTGATTTGCTCCTGGGATTGTGCACGTTTGCTCCGCAGTGAAGGAATCTGTGAGAGAGAACTTGGAATGGGATTAGCTCTGCAAAGTCCACCACAGATCCCCATCTCTAGGTGTGACAGTTATTTATTTCAGACCTGTATGGTTTCTGTACTGAAATCCTACATCCAGAATGGCAGCCTGTAATTGTCTTTTTCTCTATGTGGTCTATTTTAGGTGATATTTTGCAAAAATGAAGATACTGTATGGGAGAACACAGCATTCCTACTGAAACGGATTACTCAACCGTGGAGAATCAGTCCACTGATTGGTGGCCTAGTTCTCATGGGAAGCCTATATAGACATATGTATGTCTGTCATTGGTAGCCTACATCAAGCCTCATGAGCATTGTCTTGCCTTTTCATGTGAAATGTAGGCAAAGACTAACAACCTCACAATCACATTGTGCAGTTGAGAACATGAATGTCACTGCTCGCAAGGATGTTAACCCATGCACAATTGAAGCCCATCATAGCTTGTTTGTGGCATTAAGGCTATTTTATAGCTCCATCCCATCAGACCTCCAGAATGAGGCAGTGGAAATGATTCTCCTCCTTCTCTTCTCTGCCTCAGTGCTGCTGCTGTTATCACACGTGGCTAGTTTTTCACAGCCAGAGGCTTTTCCCATCCAAGACTGGGTTTTTCCAAAATGGAATAATTCAATTTGACGTCAGGAAGACTAAAGATAAAATCTACAGTTAATACCGCTTTGAAAGAAAGGGCCATTTGTGTTTCTCTGCATTTACTGGGTCAGTTGTTTGGTGTTCGCTTTGGACCACATGGCTTGAAAAGATTGGTTTTAATGGTTGCACTATTTTCACAGGAAATATATTTTTATTCTGATGTGAGAAATTCTAAGTATGTCATAGGTGTTAGAGAAGTGATAGGGGACAGATAACAATTTAACACAGATGTCTTTGTCAGAGTCTCGAACAGAAGTAAACTCTTCCATTCACTCGGGTGATAAAAGGAATGGTCCTGGCTAGTGTCCATTAATGAAGGAATTACATTGTAATGATGTCCGTACTTAGCAAGATGATACAGACACACTATTTTCACATTGAAATAGCACCCAGTCCATCAGATGAATAAGGGTCCAATTGAATACAGTCTAGTGCAGTTCATTCTAATACCTCAAGGACCATTAGCTCTATCCTGCTTAGCAGGGCCAAATGCCTTACTGCTACAGTGTCATCAGATCCATTTCCAGTAAGGCCTAGCACTCTAGTATCAGTGCTGCATGTCTCACTGTTCCACTCTGCACTCTTCCTGTCTGTCCATCAGATCCTGTGTGGCAGGGAGATTCCGCGCTGGGTGAACCGGCTGGCCTACTTCAGCTCCTGTGTGCCCTTCCTGCAGAGCTGCCTTCCCAAGGAATGGCTGACCCCGGCCGCCCTGCAGTCCAGTGTCAGCCAGGAGCTCCAGGGGGAGCTGGAGGAAGCAGAGGACGCCTCCGCCTCTCTGGCCTCCATGAGCTCCATGCCTTCCCCCTCCCTCTCCTCTCCTTCTCCCTCCAGGCTGCCCAGAGTTCCCCGACATCAGCCACGCCGATAGGACTAGTCTCAGGGTTCACCATCGCCTTCAGTGACAGGCTCCGGCAGGGCCCCCCCACATGGACAGGCTTACTGTACTGTACACCACTCTGCCAATAGACACTACCCCAAACCCAACCCACCCCTACCCACCACCCCTGCCTACTGCGCTCCTGATGAGACTTGCCATCCACCAGCTGCATTGAAGCCCCGCCTACACTGCCTTGACTGACAGACTTGAGGTAATGGCTACAGGCTCAGAGTACTGTTGTTTTACACATAGAAAAACAACATTCAGATCATGTTTTGTCATTTCTTCATTTCTTGGCCTTTATTTTATATACTCAGGACTCTGAAAAATATTTTATATGTTTTGCTTCTTTTGCTTTTCTGACACTTTCGTCATCACTCTATATAGCATTTTTAATCCTCTTTTGTTTACAACCTGTTTGTGTGTGTATGTTTTGAGTGTGTTTTACGATTACCGAGAAGCTACCACCTGGGCCAAACTCCTCCACACTTTTCTTACAACACACACAGCTGATGTCTACCCCCGTGGCAGCTGTGCCTGAAGATTTTTACTGTACCTGCTCGTTGAGCTCTGCACTGTTTCTCTATAGTTGACCTGTTTCTCTCTTTGTAAAGCAGCGGACTCCTTCTTAACCTAGAATATCTAACTTACTTTAGATGTTTTCCACTGTTTTTAGAGTCTTCTGTGTAACTGAAAATATTTGTATCCCATTTTAAAGTTATTAAAGAAAAATATATGACGTAGATTGTTTTAATGAGTTATAAACTAAAGCTATTCTCCCTACTGAGTGTGGTGCTGATGTCAGTATAGCTTAATTCCATTTCTAATAGCCAGGAGGGACTCAGCCTATTTGTATGCTGACTCCCTCCTCCTCCATCTGGGCTGCTGCTGTTGCACTTGACTGCAATAACATCTCTGTGACGGAAATCTGATTGGCCTCCATTGTTTGGGATTGTACTTGGCACGTACCTATGGCTATTGAACAACACTCAACTTGTATTAACATGAGTTTTCCTGTTGAAGTAGCAGTTGTTGCCCAAACAGGATATTTTCCCACAGTATATGAAGGCTCCAGACTGATTAATGTTAGCAAAGAGAATCTGTAGATTTCCCACCATTCATGACTCCAAAAAAAAACTAGATTCAAGCTTACTGTATTTTCTCTCAAGATGATAAATGTTCTGTGAAACTGACCTACCTGCTCAGGATGTGCTACCTCAATGGGAATTTTCATGGAACTTTGTCAGATGTAGAATTCTGGAAAAGTGAGCTGTCCTTCATAACTCAAAAGCCATAGAGCTAACTACTGAATGTAATCCTTAATATTTACTCACTGTGCCTTTTTGTCGCTAGATACGCAATCCTGTTAGCCAGAATTTCCATTTGGAATGAGATAGCTTAGATTGTCAGACCACCAGGTCCTTGAGCGGTTGCTGGCAGTGTCAACTGTTCTCATTCAGATCTCTGTGTTGACATGTTTTCACCAGCCAAGGCACCAAAGGACCAAGTCCCCGAGATCTACTCTGTGGTGGTGACGTGAGTGTCACACTGCAGATATAGCTGTCGTGATGGCCTTTTCCTCTCGAAGTCCTGTTTCTGTTACACCTCTGAGGTGTGATGACCCCTAGTGGCGTAGTGAACACATTGCTCTGTGGAGTTTAAATGAAAAATATGTCCATGAACAGTGCTCTCTGTGTAGTTTATTGAATGATGAGGATGAATTTATTGAAATTGATCTATCAAAGTCAAACAACCATTTAAAAATGATTCCTAAGCACCATTGTAACAGGAGAGGGTGATTATTGACAGAATTGAGGAATTCTGAATTTGAATTGATTTATAGTCCGTGCTAAAGGCGTGTCTCAGTGACCGTCTCTGACAGAGTAACCACAGTCTGTGTCTCTGGCTGCCGGCTCAGCTTTTTACAGCAAAGTAAGGACTCCACTACCTCTCTGGGGCCCTTAGTCATGAAGATGTAGAGGAACGGGTCCACTAGAGGATTCAGATACAGCAACAGATTGGCAATCAGCCCTAGGTAGCATACTTCCTCCTTCAACGACTCGAGCAGAATGTTCAGAATGAAGGGAAGAAACAGCACAGTATAATTGGTTAGGATTGCCGCCAATACACCCACAGACCTTTTCTTCTCCGCTGTAGAAGTTGACCTGAAACATAGCAACGCTCTCCATGAGTCGAGGAAGAAAAACAACAGAAAAGGGAAGGGAGTGAGAAGGGCCACTGCAAACCAGAACAAGTATTTAAACACTGCGAGGGCCAGAACAGCGGAGGGCGCTCCCCACATAGCCAGGGAGATGATGAAGGACTGTTTAAGCTTGCTGCAGCAGCTGTAGCACTGGGGGTACGTCACCAGCAGGTGTCGCTCTTGTGCAATGCAAACCATAAAAGTAATGTTGGATATGATGCCAAAATAAAAGATCAGGGTAGCAGTGTCAGCCGATAGGATACTCCCAGTAGCAGCCTGTGGTCTTCCAATGAAACAGAAAATGTCTGAAACAAGAAGGCTGATGACATGGACAGGAACAGGGTTGGGACCCTTGACCAGGTTCTTCATTGTGTAAAGGGCCAATCCAATGGCAGGTAGCCCAACGGCAAAGGTTATCCAGCCAATGACCTCAGCAACACGGTCAAAAGTAGTGTCAGTGTTGTTTGTGTTGTTGTTAACAGACCCTATATTCATATCTTTATCCATGGCGTTCTTGTCATTTGAGCTGGTTTATGATATATTTTTGTGGTGTTTAGTTGCATTTACCGGTATAGTCATTTTGTGACAGTGTCCTCATCTTTCACACACTAGAATGACAGCAACAGGAAGAATGTATTAAATACCTTTAGAAGGAGTATGTGTACAACATTTTAAATATCACATTTGTTTAGTCTGTCAGTGACAGCCTATAGTACATTCTAGGCTACAAACAGCACATAGGCATTCTCCCAAAATCACTTCTATGTCACTCTACTTGTCCTCTTTAATAAGACCATGCTCTAACTAGCTACTGTTGCTTAAAGGCTACTCGCATACTTCCGTCCCGTGTTCATGGAAATTTTACATTTAAAATGTTTCCTGAATTCCATTCATCCCCATAGCATTTAGATCATTTGGTACTGCCTCCCCTTGCCAAAAATAGACAGAGATAATCCATGGCCTTACCTGAAGTAGCTTTGGAGAGAACCGCATGGAAAGAGCGTTGTGAGTTCCTCCTCAGTGTGTTTTACCTTGCTGTTGATGGGTGAACGTCAATTACTGTACCTGGATGATCCCCACAGTAGATGGTGCGTCTGGTACCTGGATGATCCCCACAGTAGATGGTGCGTCTGGTACCTGGATGATCCCCACAGTAGATGGTGCGTCTGGTACCTGGAACGATCCCCACAGTAGATGGTGCGTCTGGTACCTGGATGATCCCCACAGTAGATGGTGCGTCTGGTACCTGGATGATCCCCACAGTAGATGGTGCGTCTGGTACCTGGATGATCCCCACAGTAGATGGTGCGTCTGGTACCTGGATGATCCCCACAGTAGATGATGCGTCTGGTACCTGGATGATCCCCACAGTAGATGATGCGTCTGGTACCTGGATGATCCCCACAGTAGATGGTGCGTCTGGTACCTGGATGATCCCCACAGTAGATGGTGCGTCTGGTACCTGGATGATCCCCACAGTAGATGGTGCGTCTGGTACCTGGATGATCCCCACAGTAGATGGTGCGTCTGGTACCTGGATGATCCCCACAGTAGATGGTGCGTCTGGTACCTGGATGATCCCCACAGTAGATGATGCGTCTGGTACCTGGATGATCCCCACAGTAGATGGTGCGTCTGGTACCTGGATGATCCCCACAGTAGATGGTGCGTCTGGTACCTGGATGATCCCCACAGTAGATGATGCGTCTGGTACCAGGTCCGTGCTATGAATTTGATTGATTTGCTTTTGGCTTTTTTTATATACATGTTTTATTGGTGCTGAATAGCATGGTCACTTATCTTCCTAGAACTGCTAGATAAGCAGTTTCACAGAAGCTATACAGACTCACATTTCCCTAAGTTCCAGTTGAGCTATGCTGATGGTATTGAAAAGAGTCAATTTGCATTTTGTACTTTCCTCAGTCTATAAGCCATGGCCTAGTTCCTCCTAACAGACACTGATGTCATTTAAACACATTCCTGGAACATATCAATGAATCTTAAAGAAGCTCAGTCATCCTAACCAACAACACTCAAGAATGGTTGAACTCATGAACTTCCCTGTCAAAGAACTACAGTACCAGTCAGAAGTTTGGACACACCTTCTCATTCAAGGGGGTTTCTTTCTTTGTTTCTACATTGTAGAATAATAGTGATGACATCAGAACTATGAAATAACACACATGGAATCATGTAGTAACCAAAACATCAAACAAAAAAAGTTTTAAACATCAAAATATATTTTAGATTGTAGATTCTTCAAAGTAGCCACCCTTTGCCTTGACAGCTTTGCACACTTGGCATTCTCTCAACCAGCTTCACCTGGAATGCTTTTTCAACAGTCTTGAAGGAGTTCCCACATATGCTGAGCACTTGTTGGCTTTTTATCCTTCACTCTGCGGTCCAAGTCATCCCAAACTAGGTTGAGGTCTGGTGATTGTGGAGGCCAGGTCATCTGATGCAGCACTCCATCACTCTCTTTGGTCAAATAGCCTTTACACAGCCTGGAGATGTGTTGGGTCATTGTCCTGTTGAAAAACAAATGATTGTCCCACTAAGCACAAACCAGATGGTATGGCGTATCTCTGTAGAATATGGTAGCCATGAATTTAAAATAAATCAGACAGTGTCACCAGCAAAGCACCATCACACCACCTCCATGATTCACGGTGGGAACCACACATGCGGAGATCATCCGTTCACCTACTGCGTCTCACAAAGACACAGCGTTTGGAACCAAGAATCATTGTCCTGTTGAAAAACAAATGATAGTGGGACTAAGCGCAAACCAGGTGGGATGGTGTATTGCTGCAGAATGCTGTGGTAGCCATGCTGGTTAAGTGTGCCTTGAATTCTAAATTAATTTCAGACACTGTCACCAGCAAAGCACCCCACACCTACATGCTTCATCGTGGGATCCACACACGCAGAGATCATCCGTTCACCTACTCAGCGTCTCACAAAGACATGGGGGGTTGGAACCAAAAATGTCATATTTGGACTCATCAGACGAAAGGACAGATTTCCACTGGTCTAATGTCCATTGCTCGTGTTTCTTGGCCCAAGCAGGACTCTTCTTATTATTGGTGTCATTCATTGGTGGTTTCTTTGTAGAAATTCGACCATGAAGGCCTGACACTAAAGCATTTATTTGGGCTGGTAACTAATGAACTTACTCTCTGCAGCACAGGTAACTCTGGGTCTTCCTTTCCTGTGGCGGTCCTCATGAGAGACAGTTTCATCATAGCTTTAAAAGTTCTTGAAATTTTCCGGATTGACTGACCTTCACATCTTAAAGAAATGGTGACTGTCGTTTTACTTTGCTAATTTGAGCTGTTCTGGACATCTTGGTATTTAACCAAATTGGGCTATCTTCTGTATAACACCCCTACCTTGTGACAACACAACTGATTGGTTCAAACGCATTAAGAAAGATAGAAATTCCACAAATGAACTTTTAACAAGGCACACTTGAATTGAAATGCATTCCAGGTGACTACCTCATGAAGCTGGTTGAGAGAATGCCAAGAGTGTGCAAAGCTGTCAAGGCAAAGGGTGGCTACTTTGAAGAATCTCAAATATAAAATATTTATTTCTGTTGTTGGTTACTACATGATTCTATATGTGTTCTTTCATAGTTTTGATGTCATCCATATTATTCTCCAATAGTACATATAGTAAAAATGAAGAAAAACCCTTGAATGAGTAGGTGTGTCCAAACTTTTGACAGGTACTGTATGTGACCCCACAATTTCAACATTAGTGACAAGGAAGTCATTTTTCTGAAGTATTTGCACAATATTTTGTTTGTTGCATTTGTGTGTGGTGGAGGATTGTTATCACGTTTCATCATTGTCTCAACATATTGGTTTTAAGTCTGATGGACCTAGGCATTGTGACTGACCTATAGAAGTATGGTGGAATATCACTAGTAAGTTTGTTTTATTCTCCAGTAGCTGCCTGTACCACAGCACATCAAGTCTGTGAATATAAAACGAACGGCTTCTTCACCCAAAATGGTGTATGCATATTATAAGATGTGTGCATGAAGTGTATGATGTTACACGTCAGATGTAATA
This sequence comes from Oncorhynchus kisutch, assembly GCF_002021735.2. Classification (NCBI taxonomy): domain Eukaryota; kingdom Metazoa; phylum Chordata; class Actinopteri; order Salmoniformes; family Salmonidae; genus Oncorhynchus; species Oncorhynchus kisutch. The sequence goes on along the minus strand of NC_034198.2, from coordinate 26,715,908 downwards.
TTCCTGTTGTCATTCTGAAATACATTGAAGTAGAAACTTAGTGTGGAAAGGATTAGGTCCAGGATCTTTTAACCACTGTTAGTGATGTCATATGATCTCCCTGGCCAATAAGAAATCGAAGACTGACAAATGCTATAGTAACACAAATTGTGCAATGACTTTTGACATCCTGGAGTGGTGGACTTCCCGTCTCACAGTATTTAAGGCTCAGACGTACATGCTGTATGGTCACTGGGTGTGCACCGTGAGTATCTGTGAGTATCTGTGCTGTAAATTTTTTTTTTTTAAATGACTAGACTATTTTTTTGCATGTTTCTAACTGTAGATTCCACATGGTTGCTAAAGGGTTATTTGAACTTTGCTTGTGCTACACATGTTAAACACTGAAATGCGCAGTGATGATTTAGTTATTCTTATTTTTTTCTATTATATGATATTCATAATTTTTTTTGTAATGGCTCAATTGATTAGTTAATTGCATAAAAAAGAGACGTTTAAGGTATCCTAACATTTACACAATGTAAGAATGTTAATGTCTATAGACATTGCACTTTGACAGGTCTATTTGTATTACATGTTCAGTTTTACTAAAAATACGCAGAACGTAGAACTATTGAGCATACTTCCTGTTTCTTTGGAAGGGAAATGCTTTTAGATTTAGAGTAAAGATGCATAATGCAGCTCAAAACTAGACCTATTTTAAAGAATCATGACCGGGATCTTAGATGTTATAGAGTAAAACACCAGCTATTTCACTTTTTTTCTTAGTGTGGGCACAGCAGGAATATATTAAGGACCTTGAACTTGGAATCTGAAGAACCCTGCCATTCACTAGTTCCTGCAACAACAAGCAGCATCAAGGATGGAAGCAAGCCTCTGCAATATTTCAGACATCACATCAAATAGGAGCCTCATTGAAACCGTTGTACAGTGGACAACATTCTCCATTGGTTTTCCTCTGATCTGTCTGTCAATTTATGCCATGTACTTCCTGATCAGAGCTGATCACATCGCTCCAGTCTATGTTATCAACCTTCTTATTGCAGATCTCATTCAGATTTGCATGAGGCCATTCATACTGTCTGGTACCTGGCAATTTATAGTCTTGTTGATTGAATTCTTTGGTATTAGTGCAAGCATTGGTTTCATGGTATGTGTTGCTCTCGAGAGATATCTTGTGATTGCATTTCCTCTCTGGTACCGTTTTCGCCGTAACATCAAATACTCGCTCATAATGTCCTCCATTATCTGGCTTTTCCCTTTCATCCAAATCTCCATGTTTTACCTCACACCGACTATTGAGATTTCACTTATTTTGTTTGCAGTTAACCTCCTCATACCCTTTCCACTGCTTGTATTCTTCCTAGTGGGCACGTTGAAAGCTCTGTCCGTCTCAATGTCTGTGCCAGCTGTCGAACAGAGACGGATTATTGGTACCCTGGCCCTTGTGCTGGGCAATTATACAGTCCTGTTCCTACCCCTCATCATACAATATCTGATATCAGGGGTAACATGCCAACACAATGTGGAGATTGGGACAATCTTTGAGAGTTTCAGCCCCCTTGTGGATCCTCTACTCTATGTATTCATGAGAAAGGGAGCTAAGGACACTCTGGCCTTCCCCTGCTTCGACAAGCTCATGGGTGACGAGGAGCAGAGTCAGGTTACCAACACTATGACCATGACTGATAGTGGAGTAGAAGGCTCCAGGTAGGACAGATCCAGGATAATGGACTGTATCTGTATGATTCACTATGTATAACTCCTATCAACTTTTTGTTAAAATTATCGGATCGAAACGTTGTCAAAAAAGCAGGGGAATTGGGAACTTTAACAGTGTGCGGCCTTGTTCTTTTCTTATAATAAAATTATACCATACGGGCCTCCCGAGTGGCGCAGTGGTCTAAGGCATCACTACAGACCCGGGTTTGATTCCAGGCTGTGCCATAACCGGCCGTGACCGGGAGTCGCAAGGGGCGGCACACAATTGTTTAGGAGACGGTTTGGCCAGGGGGGATTTACTTGGCTCATCACGCTCTAGCGACTCCGTGTAGTGGCGCGTGCGCCTGCACGCTGACTTCAGTTGCCAGTGAATGGTGTTTCCTCCGACACATTGGTGCAGCTGGCTTCCGGGTTAAACGGAGGATGCATGACTCTACCTTTGCCTCTCCCGAGCCCGTTGGGGAGTTGCAGCAATGAGACAAGATCGCAATTGGATATCACGAAATTGGGGAGGAAAAAGGGGGTTAAACATTTTAAATAAACCAACTTTACTTTTATTGTTAAAATGTGAAAAGTACATGCCTTGCTTTTTAATATACAATGCATAACATACTGTATTGTACACAGCCCTATTCTGCATTGCACTATCTTTGTTGGGCTTGTATTGCAGCTTTCAGAAAAAATGGCCTCCTTTCCTTCAATAAATTGATAATGTGGATATTTGAGATCGCTCTTTCTCCTCTATTGTTCCCATTCTCTCCTGGAGTCCCTCTTAAAAGAGGACACCTGAAAGTGGTCAGAGTTGGAGTCAGTTTATTCAGATCCCAATATGAGTACAAGTACATTCACATACAACCTACAAGCCCATGTCTAGTACCTATGAAATTTGAGTTCAGTTTGAGTTCACCATACATTGGGCCTACATGTCATTACATGGGCGGGTGTAATATAACATGTCATTACATAGGCAGGCATGTTGGCTGACATGTCACCACATGTCACCATCCGTTAGTACTCTTTGGGTAATGCAGAAGTCTGGCTGCAGGCTCTCGATGGTACAGTCAGAAGTGTCCATGTTACAGAGGCTGCAGTCACAGCTCAGAGCCACAGGGTAGGTGACATGAGGGTCCACCCACGGGGGACAGTCAGGTAGGCGGATCGTTTCATAGCGGACGTCCCGGTAGGTGCACACATGCTGGTACACGGTGGAAAATGGGCTCTTGAAAACCGGCTCCTGGTAAATAAATACACAGGAGGAAAGGTAAATGTAGATCAATATTTTTTTGTTTTCACGCAATAGGGGTGTTTCTAGTATTTGATACGCAATTATGAAGAACACATTGACAATTAAAGGAAGTTATGGCCTTCTAAATAAGATAACACTAACCACTGCATAGTACATTCAGATGATACTAAACCACTGTATACATTGTACCTTGGTGACGCAGTGGCCACTGCAGATAGGGGTTTGAATGACTAAGCACGTTGGGCAGCCTTCCTTCTCCAGAGACACAGTCTGGTTGATGGGCTGACAGGGCTGCATGAGAGACCCCTCCATGGGTTCCAGGAGAATGCACAGAAACAGGGAGATCAAGGTGCCTACATGAAGACCTAACATCCTGAAAGAGAGCCTAAGTGAAAACAAATTATTTTCTCTGGCATTAGAAATGGTACAGTGTAAAATGCTTATTATTTGCAAATTGTTGTAATAACTATATATAACAATAAGAGAAGTCTGATCAATATAGATAGGTTTACCTGAAGGACTCAAAGGGTTCAGCAGGCAGCGGAAAGTTGTGTCTTGATGGGCAGTGTGTTTGGGCATTTATACAGTGGAGGAGGCTAGTATTCAGGGTTGGATGCTCTGCTCATGATTTCTCCCCCTTCACAACAACCTTGAATAGAATCCCATGTTGGTAACAGAATGGATTACTTTGACACAATGACTTCCTCCTGACCTCTAGTTTGCACAGTTTAGACTTCTGCATGTGGATGATGACATTGCATCAAAATATTAATTCATTCGACACCCTAATCCCTCAAGAGTTGGCGGCTTTATAGGGTCAGATTGACATAATTGTCATAGAGTTAGATCCCTGCTGTACACAGGAAGGACATGTTTTGATGTTAATGCTGCACATGTTATCAAGGTCCAAGCAAGTACATTTTGTTGAGATAGAATTTCATTGACAGGATTAACCCTATTAATCACACACTTGTTCATTGGTACAACGGGTAGTCATTTGAGTTATTCTGTGAATAGCCCACTGTTGGATACTGCTCAAGGTTTTGGTAAATCATGCTGTATAAGTTTGAAAGAATTGACATATAAAAAAGTCAATATATCAAATACATTTTTGAAAGCATACCTTATTTTTCAATAAATAATCTGTGTCAGCAATACTTGGAGAAAGACTTCCCGGAACACAAAAGCTTTTGACCACTGTTTCCTTTTATGAACTCGTGGGTTAATTTCTAACGAACCTGCTAGTGCGCATGCTCAGTGTACAGTGTGATTACGAAAGTAAATACAGGCGATGCTGAAGTTAAATTCCTCATAACAGGGTCAATCTAATGCCATAATGGCCGGTGAAGAGGAGAGTGACAAAAAGGTGAGTGTCCTAGACAATGTCATTCAGAAAGCATTGTCTGTGACAATGCTAACTTAGCTAGCAGCAACTCATTTGTTGAAGGTCAAGAATATTATTGGTGGTGATGTCGCTACAGTAGTTGTCTAGTTTGCTTAAGTCTGTAGCTAGCTAACGGTAGTGTGCTATAGCTGAGTATGTGTTTCTTCATTAAATATAGAACTAACGATATAGCTACCCCTCTTTAGTGTCTGCTAGCTAACAGTATGAATGTGATGCTTGATACAAGATACAAGTAATCACGGTTTATATCTCAGTAATTCGCTGTTTATTCTCTGTGTAGTTTCATTTCCCATAATGTGTTTCATATACGGTATGCCATTTAGGGTTTCAAGGTGCTGGGTATTCTGGACATTCAAAACACACCTTGTGCCAGAGAGGCTCTTCTACATGGATCTGGGGGATCCCTGGCTGCTGGCCTTTTGCACTTTTTGGCCACAAGTAAGTTTGATTACCCTGCAGATTCACTGGCGTACATCAATGATTTGTTTGTTTGAGTGTAATCTCAGAACCCATAACCTAATCTCGTGCCAGATACATGTGACTCTGTCTTGAGCGATTGGTTTGGGTGAAATCTAATCTAATGTCCATTAATATGAGCATAGTAAGAATATATTACTTCTGTCATAGGTTTCTCCATAGATTATATTGACAAGATAGCCGGGTGACTGCTCTAACAATGGAAGTTGCCTCGTGCATCCACATACAGTACCAGTCAAAAGTTTGGACACACCTACTCATTCAAGGTTTTTAATTATTTTCTTTTTTTAAACTATTTTCTACATTTTAGAATAATAGTAAAGCCATCAACTATGAAATAACAAATATGGAATCATGTAGTAACCAGAAAAGTGTTAAACAATTTAAACATGTCTTCAAAGTAGCCACCCTTTGCCTTGATGACAGCTTTCCACACTCTTGGCATTCTCTCAACCAGCTTCAGGAGGTAGTCACCTGGAATGCATTTCAATTAACAGGTGTGCCTTGTCAGAAGTTAATTGGTGGAATTTCTTTCCTTTTTAATGTGTTTGAGCCAATCAGTTGTGTTGTGACAAAGTAGGGTTGGTATACAGAAGATAGCCCTATTTGGTAAAACACCAAATCCATATTATGGCAAGAACAACTCAAATAATCAAAGAGAAATTACAGTCCATCATTACTTTAAGACATGAATGTCAGTCAAGAACTGAAGAGTGCAGTCGCAAAAACCATCAAGCTCTATGATGAAACTGGCTCTCATGAGGACCACCACAGGAATGGAAGACCCAGTTACTTCTGCTGCACAGGATAAGTTCATTAGAGTTAACTGCACCTCAGATTGCAGCCCAAATAAATGCTTCACAGAGTTCAAATGGCAGACGCATCTAAACATCAACTGTTCAGAGGAGACTGTGTGAATCAGGCCTTCGTGGTCAAATTGCTGCAAAGAAACCACTACTAAAGGACACCAATAAGAAGAAGACTTCCTTGTGCCAAAGAAACACGAGCAATGGACATTAGACTGGTGGAAATCTGTCCTTTGGTCTGATGAGTCCAAATATGAGATTTTTGGTTCCAACACCCCATGTCTTTGTGAGACGCTGAGTAGGTGAACGGATGATCTCTGCGTGTGTAGATCCCACGATGAAGCATGTAGGTGTGATGGTGTGGGGGTGCTTTGCTGGTGACAGTGTCTGAAATTTATTTAGAATTCAAGGCACACTTAACCAGCATGGCTACCACAGCATTCTGCAGCAATACACCATCCGACATGGTTTGCGCTTAGTCCCACTATCATTTGTTTTTCAACAGGACAATGACCCAACACACCTCCAGGCTGTGTAAGGGCTATTTGACCAAGAAGGAGAGTGATGGAGTGCTGCAGATCAGATGACCTGGCCTCCACAATCACCCAACCTCAACCTAATTGAGATGGGATGAGTTGGACTGCAGATGAAGGAAAAGCAGCCAACCAAGTGCTCAGCATATGTGGAAACTCCTTCAAGACTGTTGGAAAAGCATTCCAGGTGAAGCTGGTTGAATAAAATGCCAGGAGTGTGCAAAGCTATGTTATCAAGCTATTTGAAGAATCTAAAATATAGTTATTTTGGTTATTACGTGATTCTATATGTGTTATTTCATAGTTTTGATGTCTTCACTATTATGCTACAATGTAGAAAATAGTAAAATAAAGAAAAAACCTTGAATGAGTGGGTGTGTCCAAACATTTGTTATTATGAAACTTATTTTCAATCAAATAAGCCTCATGTAATTCAACACTCTCATAGACCTCCAAACAAAAAAGGACTTATCTCACAGGGACAGTTTTTGGGCAGAGTAAATCCTCTCCTTCAGCTCTTCCCCCTTTGCTTCTCACAGTATTTCTCAATTTCTTACACATGCCTTTAATTTGTCATTCACAGGTCGAGTGAAGCGGTCCTTTGACATAGGTTTTGCAGGATTCATGCTTACCACACTGGGATCATGGTAGGTTTTGAAGTCAGTGTTGATTTATAAGCTTAGCCTACTTGTTGGCTAGTTGAAGTCCATTAAAAGCAAGAATCCTTATTTGCTACATCCATTTTTGGACTTACAAATTAATGAAATAGACCCACTGATTCTTGAAATATAAGATTGTTTTAGTCCAATGTTTGTAAACAATGTATAGCCTCAACATGGTTAAAACTATATTTTTGCTGTCCTTTCATCCATTGCTCTGTCTGTGAATTTGAGTGGTTACTTTTCTCCAAGCCCATCCCTCAGCTTTTTACCAAAACACAGGCGGGGTGACCACTTTATTATTGTCTCATTTTAGAATATTTATTCAGCATATTCATGAGACGTTCTCATCTATTTGTGTAGTACAACCCCTATGCAGCCAATTTAGCGTATACCCCAAGGCAGCCAATACAGCCTACACCCCTATGAAGCATATACCCCTATACAGCCTAAACCCCTATGCAGGTCCCTATGTATTAACCAGGCCTTTACACTGATGTCTATTTCTGCTGGCGCTCTCAGGTTCTACTGTAGAATTACCAATGCCAAGCTCCGTATGCAGCAAAGGTTGATCCAAGATGGCATCAAGAACAAGGTCATGTATGAAGGCACGAGTTTGGACACCGTCAGTAAACCAAAAGAGCAGGAGCCTTGCACTTCATGTCCTTGAGATTATTACATGTTCCCATCGTCAAATCATTGATTCTTTCACACACCCTTGACTGCAGTTCACAATGGCCACAGCCTTTAAATGTTCTATTTGTCTTATTGGATCATGTCAGGCATGGTTTGTCTGACAGATTTGTTATTTCTATGTAAAATATTCTGTAACAAGTGTTGTTTTTGTGCACAATGGTGGATCTATTCATAATTAAGAGATGATTGGTTGTGCGCTGAATAAATATTGATTGACTTTCTGTAGTGTTATGCCTTTTGGTAGGCCATCATTGTAAACTAGAATGTCTTAAATAAAAATTAGTAAGTCAGTTAACTAGGTATGTGTGGACTAAATAAGAGTACTGCAATAGTCTATTACCATATCACCAGATGGCCACTAGATGGCACTCGGCATCATACCACAGCACTGTAGTAAATCTTCCACACTTCACTGTCTCATCCAGCCCTACTCTCTCATTCACTCCAGTACAAATCTGTATGTGTGCGTTCTGGGTCTTTAGGTCTGACACAAAGCTACAGTGGAGAACTAGTCCTGTCTCCTGTCCTTCTTTCACCTCTTAAGAGGCATGCATTTCCTCTGACTGCCAACTGTGTGCATATCTTAGCCCCTAGCCTCGGTGTGACAAAGGCCACAGTGGAGAAGCGGACCTCTCCACAAACTCCCAACACACAGGTGCTGCATCTGTGATGACAGTATGGGTGTCTCGATAGCTCACTGGCCCCTCCATCTAGGGTCCAACGTAAAGTAAAACAATGTAAGTTCATATTATATGCCTCTACCCTGCATTGGCCCTGTGCTGCCACATAATGGGCCTCTCAGATGGCCTTGTTCTTCTCAGTGTGCAGCATTGTCGAGGGCCTACATCCAGCTTACTAAGCAACTTGTGGATAGTTTGTCCCAACGGTCGGTAAATGTCAGTCTGCAGCAGCCAGCCAGTGAACTGTTTACAGAAAAATAAATTAAGACGCAAAAACAATATTAGATGTCAAGACTTTAATGTGTTTACAATGAATTGATACATATTTGGACTATCAAATATCACTTCAGTTAATGAAAAATATTAAGAAATATCTAAAATAGACCACTTATTTACATTTGGTATTTCATTTTCCTTTGCTGTGCAGTCCAGGAAGGGAGTAATTACATTAGAAATAAGTCGTATAATGATATGAATAATATAAATAAGAATAACAATATATGTTCTTTCCTTTTTTAAACATGACCAGATGACAAATGGCTTTAGACATTTCTGCAACTATCAAAAGCTCCTCAGACAGGTGTTAACCAGTATGAAACGCACAGTAACAGTACCATCTTGATCAGCTTATTCTGAATAATTCTGACCATTGACCTCCATGCATTGCTTAACACTCATGAAAAACTGCACAATATGCTGTACGACACAGCCTAGGAGAAACCCTGGTCTCATACTGGATGTGCTGTTGCCAACTCTTCGGTCATGCTATACATGTTTAGTATGACAATGAAGGAATACAGAGAGGAGTTAGCAAGAGCACAAACAGACTGTTCCATCAGGCTACAAAGGTACATTTTACAAACACAAAGAGAAGCTGCTCTATGGTTTCAGCTCCTGGCAGCAAGAAATTAAGGAATGACGATCCAGAGATGTTATTTTGATATTGGCCAGGATTCAATCCAGACCGCAGAAGATTTGCGTTGACCGCGTTAACATTTGCTTAAAATGGTGCATTGCCAGAAAGGAGCTATCCGATTGAATCCTGCCCTTAGTCCGTGGACTGTTCCTTCACTGAGTCTGCATCTGTCCGGGTTTCATCTGTTCTCCCTTACCAGCAGGTGGATTGGCGCTATTGATGCTGGCAGCTCGATCCGCACCTCTGGAGCTTCTGACAGAGGCAGATCGGTCTATCTTAGGGGGATCCACATCTCTCGAGTTTCCGACAGTGGCAGCTCGATTCAAACCTCTGGAAGTTCTAGTGCCTTCAGCTTGATCAACACCTCTGGAGCTTCGGACACTAGCAGATCGATCCACACCTCTGGAGCTTCGGACACTAGCAGATCGATCCACACCTCTGGAGCTTCGGATGCTAGCAGCCCGGGCTAACTTAGTGAGGGTCTCCTCATAGGGTGTTGGCAGGTAGACCATGAGGAAGACTCCGTCAGACATGTCTGTCTCAGAGCTGCAGCTGGGGATATGGTCTCTGTGCAAGGCCAGTGAGGACAGGAAGTCAGTGCTGCTCTCTGGGTCATGGAGGTCCTGCAGATCTTGGAGCTCCTCCAGGTCCAGGGTGATGACGTTGGTCAGAGCCAATTTGCTGGTAGAGCATCTCCTGTAGACCAGGAAGCCAACGAGGCTGATGAAAAGGAGAGAGGTTGTTGCTACGACAACATAAAGGATGAACTCTTTGCTCATGATGTCCTCACTGGGGGTCAACTCATTCCAGTGGTCACCCTGGCAATAGAGTAAAAGGTGAATAACACTAGTTACTTCTATTTCACATACTTTTAAACAGCTCATCCATTTTGTTTAATGTGCATCCTGTTGATCAACTCACCTGAGCATGTTTGTCGAGAGAGGGGAGCGGTGAAGGCCCAGACCCAGGGACCCAGTCAAGGCTATCTCTGCCCGCTGGCCCAAACTTCATCCAACCGCTATCCAGTAACATCCGCATGATGCTGGGCTGAAAGCCTGGGCTTGGAGCGCAGAGTGGAGCGACAATCAGAGCGATTATCACTTGTGTCAGGGTGTACAATACTTACAAATGAGGGCATGACAAGCATGGGTCCAGCTAAGAGATCACTGAGGATGTAACAGTGTCCAATCACAGCCAGGCTTCTCCAATCTCTTTGGATTTACTCACAGCAGCACCACATTTGGCCTACATTGCAAATAATGGTTACGTGGGTGGTTGGTCAACTGATGTGGCGAGTGAGGCGGATTTAATTTGTAGTGGGAAAATGCACTCTTAGAGAACCCCCAGTTATTCTGGCTTGTCCCTGTCGGAGAACCAGGTAAAACCCTTTCACCCACAAACACTGTTTTGAGAAAAGTTCCTGACCCCCTCTTAGATGAAGAGAGAGTTACATAATTGAGACCAATATAAATTGTATAAAATAATCAGATCTGGTAATCGATTTGTTTGTTTATTCTACAACACAACATAAAAGCGCTTTGAAATATACTGAGTATGAATACAAACATGAATACAATCTGAAGACAAATTACATCAGCAAAAGGGAGTCAAGCCAGAGAAAGAACAAACATTATAATAGTTATTTTTTATCAAAGGCAGAAAAAAAGCTTTTAAAAATCACTGACAATATTGGCCCTCTTAGGGCTCTATTAAATCTGTGTCGTTGAAGAATTACAGATTGTGTGATAGATATTTAAAAGGTACTGTAATTCCTGATTGAGCCGACATATGCAGCGTTTACCATGAATGCAGTCTCCACGAACGCTGAAACGTTGCCTTTAAATTTCATGCTGTAACACAGAACTTTCACGATAGAGATTGAATAGAGCCCTAAGCAAGACATTCTTTCTGCCAGGCTTGTGCCATTCAGTTATCCATAATACCGACCAGTCATTCAGAGGAAAATGTACAGAACTTACAAACTGGCAGAAGTTTGACGGTATATGTACACTTAGTTGCCGAACAGTCAAATATTCATAAAACATATGCATATTAATAACAATATATTAACCAAATGTTTTTAATAATCAGTTAATTGAATTTTGTTTGGCTAAACACTTAAGATGGCAGAATTAATCTGTTAACAAAACAGTTGTCTTAGTGCATGAAAACGTTACAGAAACCGTCAGGCATGCTCCACACATTCCTTTCTACATTTTAGAACACTTTCTCACTCAAATTGCCTTAAATTAAGCATTACACAATACACCTCTAGCTACAGGGCCCAGCTGTAAAAGAGACCTTGGTCTCAGTCTGTGTTCCTTGTTGAAATAAAGGTATAATAATACCATTGATGTCAAGTGATTTGAATTCAATCATGTGCTTTTGGTTATAAGACAAAACACATTGAACTGTGTTGAAAACAATTGCCATCTCATGGGACCATACTTATGGGTTCCAAAATATTTTATGTTTCTCAAATATTGTTTAAATTGCTCCAAAAGGAATTGCCTTGAATCTTTTTTGAATCATGATCATACAGTATTCATGCACCATTAAGTAATGTGCTCCCACACTGCAGAACATATGGAATTGGACTATTGATGGTTTCAAATAAATGCATCAACACAGTTTGGGGCAGAGGAGTACAAATGTGTTATAGAAAGAAATGATATTGCCAGTCTAGGACGGTTAGATACACAAACACTCCATTGTTTTTAAAATCCACGTCCATCATCCCATAAACTGATCATTTTGAACAAACTGTGTCAAACAATTGGGTCACAATCTACCCACAAATTATCAACTCAGACAATAAGGAATAGTCGACGGTTTCTCTCTCAAAGCCGCTTATATGCCTACGCACTCTCTCAGGGTCCTGCTCCCTTTTCATCCTCAATCAGCAGATAGGAAGCTATGGCAGATGATACGTTTCTTGGAAAGGATCAACAGTTAGAAGATAGTGCCTCTATATAACACATTCACAAGCTTCATGCTCAGCATAATTTCCAGTGAGATGATGCTGTAAAAGTATACAACGAATGGAACTTAATCATCATCAGCAGCTTACATCAAGGGCTCCATTCAATCTTTATTGCTGAAGTTCAGCTTTACAGCATGATGAGCCTGGTCTCAGACTATAGGTAACATTAAAAAATGTATATTTTGGGAAAACTCAATAGTTGGTATGTTTACATAACACAGAAGGTTACCGAAGGCAAAAACAAAAGGAGGATGTTTGGTTGTAATATAACGCAAACGTATAGTAACCCAAATGTTGCGTGTTCAAATCTCATCATGGACAACTTTTGCATTTAGTAACTACTATTTTTTCAGCTACTTAGCATGTTAGCTAACCCTACCGACCTTAACGTTTGCCAGCTAGCTAAATTTAACCGCAACAAATTGGAATTCGTAACATATCATACATATTGCAAATTTGTAACATTGTATGAATTGCAATTCATAACACATCATACGAATTGTAATATATATGGAATGGATGATGGGCATCCACAAATTAATACATACCATACAAATTGACTATGATACCCCTGAGTTCAGGTTGGCGTGACTTGACATTTTAACAGCAATTTCCTGTGGAGTCTGTTTTCAAGGTAAACGCTGTATGTGTCAGCTCAATCGGAAATGACCTTTACATTTCTAAAATCTCCCCAATCTGTAATGCTTCAGCCATCCAGATTGAATAGAACCCCTAGACACATACAGTGGGCAGGTCTTTGGTCATTGTACAGTCATTTTCACCTCCCAAAGTTGATCATTTCATTAAGACAGTAAACAAAAAGGTACATTCTATAATAAACAGTATGTATGCAAAAGACTGTCCCAGGTTGTCAGAAGAAAATACACTATAAAGCACTGTAATAAGTAAACTTGACACTGAAAATTCTACCCCCAGAACTGCAATGGAGACCAGATGAGAATACACTCAACAAATTATGCAATGAAAGCAATTACTAAACTTTTCAATAGTAGAATATTACATTAACTCTCATGACAGAATTCTAACATAATAACATGTTACTTTCTAGATATCTACATTTAAGTACTTATTTTTCCATTTTCTTCTGTATGAAATCATCTTGATTCATTGTAAAAGTGTGTTACTATAATGAGCTTGAGAGTGCTTCCATATAAAAATGTACTATATTCACAAATGCATTTTGGCCAACTTCAATTTTTTTCTGATCTGTTTTTTTTTTTTAAATTCTTGCCTATTTTAGAGTACAGTAGAGCTGAAAACCTAATAAGATATATTTATTTTTAATACCTTTTAAGCGCAGACATTTACTACCAGAGATTCAACTAATCTTTGGAGGCCAGCATGAAAATGTCAACTGTATCAAAACATGAGGGAACAAATGTACATTCAAGGGAACATGTTTTGAGAGCAGGTGCATATTATATCTACTAATAAATAATCCACTAAAGTTACTAAAATCCTAGACAAACTTGTGTGGGTGGGTACATAAAAGGCTGTTCTTTGACTGCTCAAATGTACACAAACAGCAATGGCGAACATATATTATAGTGATACATGTACTGAGTGTTCAATCATCTGTCCCTTTTCATTAATACCCAAGCAGATGTCAGCTATTAGAGCAGGGTCAGAGAGGTCGGAGAGGGACAACACGATAGCAATTCCGACATTTCCTATAGAGGGGCTAGCGAGGAGTCCGGCTATGGTCAGGGAAAGGCGTAGTGATTGGAGAATCATCATGTTTGGGTCTGACATTATCTAAGGATGACCGTTTCTAGACAGGCCAGGTCTGAGCATGGCTCCAACCCAAACTGTTGTTGAGGTTTGAGGGTATATGAACGAAACATAATCCTGCCTTACAGTATTTGTTGGGTTGTTTATCAACAGCGCTCTCAATGAGGATCAGCATGTGGGGATTTGCTCTCTGATTTCATTGGACATTAATGAGTACGACTCATTGACCTATATGGTGAGATCTCAGGCATGCTTAGATAATAGCAAGGCTGTATTTCTATCATGTTAAAGAATGGATGGATTTGGGCAGTGGTGTAGTGGAGGGTAAACGTGAGTAAAATCATTTTGGGCCCAACAGTTTACCTACCTTTTGCAACAACAAAAAAATCCCCGAAAGTATAGGGAGCCGTACTCTTTTCACTGCAACAGCCAATTAGAGTTTATCCACGTAGGGTTTTTAACCACTGGATTAGGGTCATGTGGTCTATTTACCTAGAGGGGACTGGCTGGTGGTGTCATCAAGGCATCTCATCTCCTCTCTTAAACAACATTTGTTAATGTTAATTAATACTAAAGAGAATATCATCCATTTCACTGAGAGGGGCCTGGGCTTGGTAAATCATTTTGCCTGATTTATAAATTGGAATCTTGTCAGAGTGCAGTACACCAATTTACTACTGAAATGTGTAAAGCTAACTGGAACTAATATCTTCATATAGCACAATATCTGATTTATATACAGTTATTCCAATGTCAAATAACAAATATAAATAAAAAATATATATATTCTTAATGTAATAGGATATTTGCAGTTGTAAAGAATTTATATAAATAATATGTAGTAAACATAAATTGGGGTCTACAATAAATAGCTATGTCAGCTAATTTAAAGACACAACGATTCTATTTTTGGTAAAAAGCTCACTTCCATTCCATTCAGGAGTGACAGCGTTAAAGAAAAACCTAGCAAAGATAAACTGCATGACTTCCTGTAAATTACAATCAAACTGAATGACTTCCTGTAAATTACAATCAAACTGAATGACTTCCTGTAAATTACAATCAAACTGAATGACTTCCTGTAAATTACAATCAAACTGAATGACTTCTTGTAAATTACAATCAAACTGAATGCGGCTAAAAGTGGCAATGCAGATTCTCATTGGCTGAGCCTTTGAGTCTCCCCTTTACAAACACTGTAAGGAACGCAGCTGCTCCTCACATAGTGATGTCATACATTCTTCCTACGCGACTCAGCCACTCTCGCACTGCCTGGCGCACACGGAGGTCAGTCACGTGACAGGTCAGCTGACTAATGCAGGGGAACACGGCGGGCTGCAGGGCCACGAAGGTAGGGTCTGGAAGGAGCTGGATCTGAGTCAGGATGGTCAGAACCATGTTAGTCCATGCCTAGAGAGAGAGAGAGAGAGAGAGAGAGAGGCAGAGAGAGAACGAGGGATCAAGAGAACAAAATAAAGAGAACGAGAGAACTGGACCTGTATCTGGCAAAGTTTGCCCTGCATGCAGTCCCACCTGTATCTGGTCATGTTTGCCCTGCATGCAGTCCCACCTGTATCTGGTCATGTTTGCCCTGCATGCAGTCCCACCTGTATCTGGTCATGTTTGCCCTGCATGCAGTCCCACCTGTATCTGGTCATGTTTCCCCTGCATGCAGTCCTACCTGTATCTGGTCATGTTTCCCCTGCATGCAGTCCTACCTGTATCTGGTCATGTTTCCCCTGCAGTCCTACGTGTATCTGGTCATGTTTCCCCTGCATGCAGTCCTACCTGTATCTGGTCATGTTTCCCCTGCAGTCCTACCTGTATCTGAGCCTCTGAGTCTCTAATGGAGACGCTGTGGGAGCTTGCTGTAGAACCGGAGCGGGGTCTGATCTTCTCCTGCCTCAGCACCTCTGGCCCGGCACTGAACGAGTGCCTCATGGGCCCCGGGTCCACCAGCTGCTGGGGCCTCTGTGGGTTGGAGGACTCTGGGCCCCTCATCGTCCCTGCCTCGCCCCTGTTCTCTCCCCCCTTGGTCTCCTTCATGAAGGTGGAATGGTTGTGCTGCTGCTTTCTCTTCTTGTACTCCATCATCAGCTTGGTGATGGTCTTGTCGGTGGCGATGGTGTATAGCTTGTTCCCAGCACTCTCCCACCACTCCTTCTTGCGGCCCGCTGGGTCTCTCCTCTCCCCTCTCAGGTGTGGCAGGCTGTCCATGCAGTAGCCAGCAGTAGGGCTGTGTGTGTCCTCCGACGGCGTCTCTGCCAGGTGGGAGCGCACGCTGTCATCGGAGGGTGTTCCCCGGCCGGACAGGCCTCCCGTGGAGGGAGTGGGAGTCTCGGGGGTGGAGGGGAAGAAGGGCAGGAAGAAGAGGGGGTCCCCCCGGAAGACGGGCACTGCCTCGTCCACCAGGTTCTCCTGGTCCAGGTGCATCTGGATGTAGTTGTTGCAGAGGTCCATGCAGAGCTTGTGCAGCCGCTTGACCAGCCAGGCCCAGTCTGCGCTGCTGACCGGCTGGATGCTGAGTGAAGGGATGGTGGCCCTCCACTGGCGCTTCTCCTTCCCCCGCGGGGGACTCACCTGAGCCGTCTCCTCGAAGATGTCCTCGTCCTCGGAGGAGCACTGCTGGGAGGAGTCGGAGCTGCCTTCGCCCTCCTCGTAAAGGATCTTCTTCACCAGCTCAGCAGTGATACTCTCTTGGTTGGTGAGCGTGGCACACAGCAGGGCCTGGAAGTAGATGTTGAAGCTCATGGCAGACTGGCGGTACAGGTTGGCAGCGCCACACACCCCAGACACCTTCATCAGCAGGTACTTGAGGCCCGGGCGCGTGTCGAAGTCTCGGGCTGTGCGGTAGGAGTCCAGCAGCAGGTCGAAGATGATGGCCAGGTTCTGCATGGAGATGTAGCGCAGGAAACCAGATGGTCTAGGATCAGATACTGGGGTGGTCTTCTCCTGGGTCTCAGCATCACCAGGGTGCTTAAACTCCTCCAGCAGAATGTCATACAGGTTCTGGAGCAACACTTGATGAGAGAGTAAGCTAACCACTATAGTTCTGAAAGGAATCCTATAGATCAGATGGAGAAAAAGGTTAATGAAACCATTTATGTAAATAGATTCCCATTTTACTTATATTTGGTTTGTCTGATTGTCAGAAACATGCAACAACGTACTGGGATTTAAGCTTTACGACACTGCTTTTAAAAGCTACAATCCTTAGTTGCTACATCCATTTTTGGACATATAAATGAATGATATGTACCCATTGATTCTTGAGGAATATAACTTAGAAATACCTCATGAGCTTAGTTCAACTGTCGTACCCTATCATCAGAACCCAAAATATAAGCTTGGTTGTTTGTAAACAATAAAAATGTAAACAAACAGTAGCCTCAAAACATGGTTAAAACTATAATTTTGATATCATTGATGGTCAGTCCTTGCATCCATAGCTCTGTTTATGAATTTGAGAGTCGTTATATTTCTCCAGCCCCATCCCTCAGCTGTTTACCAAAACAAAGGTATGCTATTGTTTCAAATAAGGACTCTAGCTTTAAATCTCAGACATCAATTTCTCCATCCTTCTGGGCATCATATGAGGTTTCTGATAAACAGCATTAAAGAAAATGTCCTTAACTGAAAGTCAAAAGCAGATAAAATAAAACCACATTGTAATCCCAAAGAGCTTGATCAAAATAATAATACTGTATCAGAGGTCAGAGGACTCTGGGAATATTCTTATTTTATAAAAAGGGAAAGAATTTCATATCTACGCATGGTGGATAAGACAAAGTCTTCATCATCTGCACAGTAGCTTATGTCATCTGATAACAGATGTTGACATGACATAATATGGTCCATGACATTGAATGGATGCTTAAAGGAAAAATGTAAATATTGAATATACAGGTGGGCATAAATGCTGCTCACAGTAAACCAGAATCATGGTATGGGTGTCATCGAAGTGCTCTTACCCAATTTTTCTGTTGTAAGTCCAGCACATGAGAGAGAAATCAGCACATAAGGAGATAGAATATACTGCACATCGAAAGCTACATTCTGAGAACGGGCTGTGAACCTAGACAAACTGTAACACACTATATATAGATAGTGAATAGATTAGAATAGAGCAATAATTCAAAGTTGATGGTGTACTGTACACGACAGGTTTAACACACAGTATACAAAAGCCACCACACACCAGCTATGTGATTAAACGTTGCAAACCTTTTCTGAGTGTGACCATTGGATTGCTGGTCTGAAGGGAGCTCTATGATGAGCACACAGGACTGGGCATGCTCAAAGCCTTCTTTGTTATTGGGGGTTTTAGGGGAGCACTGGGTGTCCAGCATAAACACCTAAAGACAGGAGGAAGATAGGAGACATGTTCAACAACTATAAAGTCATACTGAACAATATACATGAATCATGACATGTACTGTCTACATAGAAGACTTAATACAGAGGTTTGAAATGTTGTTTAATAACATCTAGATTGATGAATAGTAGTATTGGACACAGGTCTGACTGTGGACAGCCACACATGTATACGTCATTTCACATCAACATGCATGTAAGCCTAGGCCTAGATTCAATCCGGACTGCAGAAGATCCGTGCAATAGGGCGACTGAAATGTAAAGGTGATTTCCGATTGAGTAAACTAGTGTGTGGTGGTGGAGGGTCACCTGCTGGGCCATGGCTCTGATTCTCCAGTACTCTGCCTCAGCAGAGGGGGAGTGGGACGGAGCGGCCACCTTAACCTCACAGGCGTCCCCAGAGAAGCTGTCTGAACCACTACGGAAACACGCCAGCAGGTTCTACACAAGAGGTAGAGACACAGAAACACACACAGGTTCTGTGTGGCACTCTGGCATGTATGCTGAAGCTATACAGTCTGGAGCACAAGGTTACATACAATGTGATCCAATCAACAGGATCTAGAACACACTGATCAACTGCAACTCTCTCAATCAGACACACATGGAACGTCATACAAACAGTTGAGACAGTGAAAGTATACATACACCTAGGATCATTTTTTATGTCTAAAGAAATTAATGAATGACAGTAATCCCAACATTCATTACTGGAACTAAACATCTAAATTATAGTGGACATTTACTTTTACTAGGGAATTAATGACCTGTCCTGAATGTAGATGACCCTTTTACAACAACTATGACTCTTTTATAAAGCCCTTTTTACAGTTGTCACAAAGTGCTTTAAAGCCCCAAAGAGCAAGCAATGCAGAGGAGGAAGCACAAAAAAGCACAAGCCTGAGAAAGTTGGTCTTGTCCATACAGTATGCCTGCGTGCATATAGAGTCTACCACTATATGTTTTAAGACAGTCTGAATAAACAATGCTGTTAGTGAAGACACAATGCATTCTTAAGTAGAGTAATCTCTTGCAAGGTCACTATATTTAAGGTCTGTTATTGGTAGTAATGCATCATGCATTTAAGCCCTCTTTCTACTACAATACAAGTAGAGACAAGCTTTTTATTTTCTCTCTAAAAAGGCTGCAGCTTTAAGCTTTAAAGAAGATTATATTTGGTCCTCTCATATTGTGCAGGGCTGGGACTGAGGAAAATACTTGTCGTGAGACATATCCTTCTAAATGTAGCCTACATAGTGTAGGACTGATATGGGGCTAGATGGAAACATGCATTCACCTGCTGCCACACAGCACAGCCATAATCAGAATGGGTTAAAGGCCCAATGCAGACATTTTTTTATCTCAATATCAAATCATTTCTGGGAAACAAGTACAGTGCATTCGGAAAGTATTCAGACCCCTTGACTTCAACATTTTGTTACATTACAGCCTTATTCTAAAATGTATAAAATATATATTTCCTCATCAATCTACATACAATACCAGATAATGACAAAGTAAAAACTGTTTTTTTAGAAATTGTAGCAATTTTTTCTATATCACATTTACACAAGTATTTAGACTCTTTACTCAGCACTTTGTTGAAGCACATTTGGCAGCGATTACAGCCTTGAGTCATTTTTGGTATGACGCTACAAGCTTAGCACAACAGGTTTTTGGAGAGTTTCTCCCATTCTTCTCTGCGGACACTCTCAAGCTCTGTCAGGTTGGATAGGGAGCGTTGCTGCACAGCCATTTTTGGGTCTCCAGAGATGTTCGATCTGGTACAAGTCCAGGGCTCTGGCTGGGCAACTCAAGGACATTCAGAGACTTGTCCCAAAGCCAGTCCTGTGTTGTCTTGGCTGTGTGCTTTTCATCATTAATCTCTCTGTACTTTGCTCAGTTCATCTTTCACTCGATCCTGACTAGTGTCCCTGTCCCTGCCGCTGAAAAACATCCACACAGCACGATGCTGCCACCACTATGCTTCACCGTAGGGTTAATGTCAGGTTTCCTCCAGACGTGACGCTTGGCATTCAGGCCAATGAGTTCAATCTTGGTTTCATCAGACCAGAGAATCTTGTTTCTCATGCTCTGAGTCTCTTTAAGTGCCTTTTGGCAAACTCTAAAGCGGGCTGTCATGTGCCTTTTACTGAGGAGTGGGCCACTCTACCATAAAGGCCTAATTGGAGTGCTGCAGAGATGGTTGTCCTTCTGGAATCTTCTCTCATCTCCACTGAGGAACTCAGGAGCTCTGTCAGAGTGACCATTAGGTTCTTGGTCACCTCCCTGATCAAGGCCCGTCTTGGTGGTTCTAAACTTATTTTATGTGAGAATTATGGAGGCCACTGTGTTCTTGGGAACCTTCAACACTGCAGAAATGTTTTGGTACCCTTCCCCAGACCTGTGCCTCGACACAATCCTGTCTCGGCGCTCTACGACAATTCCCTTGACCTCATGGCTTGGTTTTTGCTCTGACATGCACTGTCAACTGTGGGACGTTATATAGACAGGTGTGTGCTTTTCCAAATCATGTCCAATCAATTGAATTTACCACAGTTGGACTCCAATCAAGTTGTAGAAACATCAAGGGTGATCAATGGAAACAGGATGCACCGGAGCTCAATTTCGAGTCTCATAGCAAACGGTCTGAATACTTATGTAAATAACGTATCTTGTTTTTGTATTTTTATAAAATGTGCCAACATTTCTAAAAACCATAAGGACAAAGCAAAAACAGGTTAACAAATGTGTAGATTGATGTAGAACATTTTTAATTTTAGAATAAGGCTGTAACAAAAATGTGGAAAAAGTGAAGGGGGCTGAATACTTTCTGAATGCACTGCAAATACCTTACTGTAATAGCTTTTAATTAATATGTTAAAAATAGCTTTCTAGCAAAAAACTATTTCTCAAGCAAGAATTTTGCAAGGACTGTCTGGGAGTGGTCTGAGTGGGGTGGGGAAATGGATAACTGGCTGTTATTGGCAGAGGTTTGGAACTATTTCTTATTGTTCTATTAAATAATTCACCATCTGGTGTTGTAAATTTGACTGCACTGGGCCTCTAAACGAGGTGATTTTGTGTCCTATTATTGTAATTTGTTCATGGCATTAATATCACCTCATGAGATCATTACCAGGGAAAGCTTTTTACATCATTTTCTAAACGGGTGTTGATTATTCCACTGGCCTCAACCCTGAAGAAGGCACAGCGTTGACGAAACGTTGATTAGGTTTACCCATTCAATTGTTGGGAGCATATAGAGTGTGTGGCTTGATTTTATACAGTTTATTCCACTGGTCTAAAATAACAACCATGGAAAAATTTGAGAGGAAGTTTGCACCTTTAATTATTTAAAGATTAAACACCATTGACACAGGGGATGGCAGGGGGTTCTGACTACAGGGAGTACAGCTACGACCGGAAGTTACTTTTCGTAGCAGGTTAGTAGCATTTTCAGGTAGCATTTTCAGTAACCCTAACCCTTTTCCTAACCTTAAATCTCCTAACCTCCCGCATGAATTATCCTAACCTGCTACGAAAAAGTCCATTCCGGTCGTAGCTACACTACCTCTAGTCAGAACCATGGCACGGCCCAGGTATTTACCTTGACAGGCTCCAGGGTGGCAGAGAAGGCATCCTGCAGGGCACAGCATGCCAGACGCCACATCTCCTCAGTGAAGACTGGGCCTACCGTCACCAACACGTACCTGCCACAGGAAGAGACAAACACCTGTCATCTACAGCTCAGTCATACACATTCTGTGTGTGTGTGAGCGTGCACAGCGCAAGTGCATGGTCACCTGATGCAGGAGCAGCCCACTCTAGAGATCGTCTCAGCAGGTTCAGCCACACAGGCCACCAGCAGCTTGAAGAGGTCCTTTAGCATCAGGTTGATCAGATGCTCATAGCCAATATCTACAGGAGGACAGAGATATGAAGGATACGGACAGAGGGACAACCAGGATCTGGGGCGTATGTATCAGGGATCTCAGAATAGGAGTCAGGATCAACTTTTCCTTGCCCATGTAGAAATGTTCAATGTGATCTAAAAGGCAAAACTGATCCTAAATCAGCACTCCTACTCTGAGACCCTGGATACATACGGCCCCTGGGCTACATAAGTTTCACAAAGACCTATTTTGTCTGTTTAACTGCCTAAGTGCACTTCCATCTCTGCTGACAGCTTTGTGTACACTATGTTTGACCACCACTCAGGAGTCATTCCATGGCCACTGTACCTGAGTGGATGAAGCTTTGAATGTGCTCCACTACCAGCTCACAGCACAACCCAATGGCGTGCTTGAAGTTGGCTGCGGCTATGTCCCAGTACGCATGGTCGCCATGGCTACGCTGGAGCCAGAGTGACATCACAGGAAGAAGAAGCTGGATCACAGAGAATATGGCAAAGCCCGGTCCTATGGAGGTGGAGAAAAAAAAATTACGGTTTTCATGTAGGCTACATTCATAATGACTATGTTTATCTTATAAAATTATCACCCAGACCATGTAAACCAAACTCTAGTGGAGAGTGTTGAATCTGATCTGTCCTTTGGTGTTATGGTATCACTTCTAACCTGGCAAGTTGGTGAGCGCTCTGAGAAGTTCAAACAGCAGTTCCAGGGTGGGGGGCTGGTGCTGCCGGGGGCAGTTCGATACCGCTGCAGTCAGCTGCTCCAGCAGCAGGATCCAAACCTGGATCAAACCTGTGTCATCGTCAAACTCAGCCAGGACGCAGTCCATGCCATCCTCACTGCTGACAGACTTCTCCTGGGCCCTCATGGGCAGGCTGGCCAGCCGGGCTCCCAGGAACACTGGCTTGGAAGGCATCTTGTAGATTTTGGCAAGCAGCTGCAGAAGAAAACCTCATCATACACTGTGTATACACTAAACGTAGATGGAAGGTTCTTCCTTTAGCAGGTTGTGTGACCCTTTATCTATTTTAATAGACTTTCTGGAAGCCTGTCTGATAAAAGAACTCATTTTCGTGTGACGCCCATTGAAAATAGTTAAGGTGGCCCATGGGCCAGTGTTTTCCTACCTGAGAGCACTTCCTCAGGTAGTCCAGAGCAGGGAGGCACAGGTCTGTAGAACTGTAGCCAGTGGCATTGACACAGTCCCCAATCTCCTTATAGTCCACTTCTCCTGGGAACAAGGCCAACACACTCACTGATGGCAATCAGAGTTATCAATTCCATTATTTCTTACCAAATAGCATGAACATTCAATGTCTCTACCTAAAAATGTGACGATCATGACAGTAGTATTACACATCCATAGAAAAATAAAATGGTGTAATCATCTCATTTACCTGACTTACCTAAACCTTTGACAAACTTCATAAGGCACATGATGTAGTCAGTTGCTGCGTTGGCGAAGACCTGAATGTTGTCGGTGTTGATAAACGCTTCAAAGACATCAAACACAGGTGCCTGAGACTTCCCTGCAATACAGACGGAGCAGAAAACAACCTCAACAAAAAAACAGCGATATACAGGAATCTCCTTCGAGAGAGAAGACGAGGCTCTGTGCCAACATACAGTTTCTCCTGCTGAGACTCTCTCTCATAAGCCATCATTACAGACAACACAAAGAAACAGAATGCATGTGAATACAATAGAAATACTGTAGCCGGGCAGTAACTGAGGGAATACAATCACACATAGAAACATTGAGATGTAACAAACTCAACAACTAGGCTGCCTGTCATACATACCCATGGAATATTCTCCTATCAGGTAGTCTTTCATGTCTGGCTTGTTCCCATGCACAGTCCTCAGGGCACTGAATAGAGGTCTCCAGCCAGACTGGATCTGAGGGGAACACATCTCTACCAGCTCCCCTATGGACGTGACCACCTGAGGGACAAACAATAGGACGTTTCAACTACCGGGTCAACTAATTATAAGAGGTGTGTGTGTGGGACAACTCACCTGGTCCTGCACGTCCTCGTCACACAGCTCCAGCTGCATGATGTGCTCGAAGGGTCTGAAGAGCGCCTCGTTAAAGTGGAAGTGGGGAAGCTCTGCCCAGCTGGTCAGCACCTCCATCAGAACATCATGGATGAAGGACACAGCCTTTTGGGAAACATGGCGCTCTTTGTGGCAGGCAGCCTAGGAGGAGACAGAGAGAAACAGTAACGAGAACAATGCCCAATGAGCAAAAACTGGTAGAATCAACACTGTTCCCATGTCATTTCAACAACAAAAAATCTATATGTAAATGACATTGAATCAACTTGGAAAACTAAGGGAATTTCGTATTTTCTCACCAAACTAAATCCAACGGCCGCATGAAATGTTTGTTGATTTCACGTTAGTTCACGAACGTAAATCAAAACTAGATGTTGAACTTATGTCTGTGCCCAGTGGGTATAGGCCTAATATAACCTGCAGAAAGGGTGAACCTATTAGGCTATACCATATTAGTGATCGGGGAGGAGAGGACATCAGCAAAGGAGGCTACACAGTTGAGACGCATTCCCTGTGCTCCTACCTCCACCAGGTGCGGTGCCACTATGCTCCAGGCCCTCATCATGTGCAGCAGGGGTCTGGTCTTATTCCTCACGATCCGCAGCATGGCCTCCCCCAGCCGGAACAGATGCAGGGCGCTACGCCTGTCCATGGTGGACTTGGCCTCTCCTAAAAACACACAGGCAATATTGAGGTCCTTTGGGACTGTTCTGTTGGTTCTATTCTACTGGGCAAATTTGACCCAGGGTTTTTATCTAAGTCTGTTGGGGATAAGCATGTGCTGTGTTTGGTACCTGGCATGGCTAAGGAGTAGTCTCCTGTCTCAGTGACTGAGTCAAAGAGCTGGGACTGAGATGCTCTCCTCAGCTGGTGCAGGAAACCCACCAGGCTAACCATGTTCAGTTTACTGACAGAGTCCTCAAATAACCTGCAAAAAAGGTCATACAGTGGAATCAAAATTATTGCCACTATATTCTTCAAACAGCAGAAAGGAATCACCACAAGCCAATTAGAAAGCTGTGGGACTAGTAGGAGAGTGAAACATCTGCCAGATAAGTGTTTTTATTATTTTCTCTAAAAGCGGCCTAGTGCTTATGTAGTTATATAAACACTGCAGGCAGGGCCGGATTAATGCAGGGACTCAAGCCCGTAGGGGGCCCAAGAGTCCCCCCAAAAAAGATAAACCATTTTATTTATTTATTTTTTATCCAACCACAGAAGCCCACGCTGAATGTTCAAAATACACCAGAGAGTATAATTTTGCCACAGAGGACCAATAGCTAAAAAAAAAAAAAACGGGGACTAAGTTTTATCACAGGCACATACAGGTAACTTCCAAAACACTTCAAATGTCTTAAAAGGGTGTTGGGCCACCACGAGCTGCCAGAACAGCTTCAAAGTGCCTTGGCATAGATTCTACAAGAGGACCTAAACCATGGCAGGAAAATGCACCCCACACATAACATACTGTATACTTTGTATTCCTCATTTACTCAAGTGTTTCCTTTATTTTGGAAGTTACCGGTATGCCTACAGTGGGGAAGGTCGCAATTTGTGCTGCATGCAGCGCCAAATATAGGACAGTCTGTTGTGTTGTGGCCATAGACATATAATCCATAGAAGATTTTTGGAACATCTGACCCTGGCAATTTGACTGTTAAACTCATGGATACACTAGCAATGGCTGCCAGACCTGACTTGAATGGGAACTGCCATCTATGGATTATATTTATACAGTTAGTTGTGGCTGTTAGTTTGCCTTTTGCAAATTTCAAAATACAATTGCAGGAAACACATACAGTTTGAAAAGTAAATGCCTACCGCTGAAAAGAGAAGACTAATCTTTCTGTAGAACCAATATATATATATATATATATTTTTTTTCTTTCTCAACTCCCAATTTTCAGCAGCACTGTTTTTCAAAGTAGTTTATCATGTTAAAGCACCTTCTCCAAGGTGGCATAGCAGTTCAGACGTCTTTTGTCCTCGTCTTGTCGTGTCCTATATATATATATATATATATATATATATATATATATATATATATATATATATATATATATATATATTTACAACTTTTTCACATACATTTTATTTTCCATCAACTCATCTTCAAAACACTCTCCTGCAACCCGCCTCACCAATGTATATTTATAAAAAAGAATTATTTACCTCAGATCTGTAATCCTCCAAGAAGCTAGCCAGAAACTCCAAGAAGCTAGCCTGAAACTAGCCAGAAGCTAATCCAGAAGCTAGTTCAGAAGCTAGTTAGCTCCTTTACTGGCAAATCGTTAGTATTCAGCTAACCACGGTTTGTGGTCATCAGCTATCCTTTAGCTCGAAAATCTATCGCCAGTTCTGTACGGCGCAGCGCGGCTCGGAACGGAACATACCGGACCAATTTTTCTCTCCATGTCCCTGGATTTCGACTGCTCTCTGGACAGTCATACCCGGATCTCACAGCTAGCTAGCTGCTATCCGTGTGACTATCGGCCTTCGTCGATTCCGGAGCAAACATCAATTATTCCGGAGCTAGCAAGCTCCGTCAATCACTCCTGAGTTCCATCAATCACACCTGGGCTGCAGTCACCTATCCGGACCCGTTTTACTGCCTTCGCGGAGCCCCACCGGGCCTTCACAACTGGACTGCCGACGTTATCTACCCGAAGGAGTTATTCGGCTGGCTCCTCCGTCGCGACGTTACCTGAACGCCCATCTGCGGCCTGCTAACCGTTAGCAGCCGGTAAGACAGCTATCTGAATAGACAATCGGACAATTTTTTTATTATTTTTATTATTATTATTATGTTTTCTTCTTGGGCCTCTAACTATATCTATTGTTTTTATTTTTGTTGTTGTTGTGTGATTTGGATTAATCCCCTCTACCACACGGAACCCCACTAATCTACTGACGGAACGCAAGAGGTGGCTAACAACAGACCTCCATCCTATGCTAGCTTGCTACCGATGCCCTGGCTAGCTGTCTAAATCACCAACCAACCTCTCCACTCACCGGACCCTTTTGATCACTCGACTAAGCATGCCTCTCCTTAATGTCAATATGTCTTGTCCATTGCTGTTCTGGTTAGTGTTTATTGGCTTATTTCACTGTAGAGCCTCTAGTCCTGCTCACTATACCTTATCCAACCTATTAGTTCCACCACCCACACATGCAATGACATCTCCTGGTTTCAACGATGTTTCTAGAGACAATATCTCTCTCTTCATCACTCAATACCTAGGTTTACCTCCACTGTATTCACATCCTACCATACATTTGTCTGTACATTATACCTTGATGCTATTTTATCGCCCCCAGAAACCTCCTTTTACTCTATGTTCCAGACGTTCTAGACGACCAATTCTCATAGCTTTTAGCCGTACCCTTATTCTACTCCTCCTATGTTCCTCTGGCGATGTAGAGGTGAATCCAGGCCCTGCAGTGCCTAGCTCCACTCCTATTCCCCAGGCACTCTCTTTTGACGACTTCTGTAACCGTAATAGCCTTGGTTTCATGCATGTTAACATTAGAAGCCTCCTCCCTAAGTTTGTTCTATTCACTGCTTTAGCACACTCTGCCAACCCGGATGTTCTAGCTGTGTCTGAATCCTGGCTTAGGAAGACCACCAAAAACTCTGACATTTTAATTCCAAACTACAACATTTTCAGACAAGATAGAACTGCCAAAGGGGGCGGTGTTGCAATCTACTGCAAAGATAGCCTGCAGAGTTCTGTCCTACTATCCAGGTCTGTACCCAAACAATTTGAACTTCTACTTTTAAAAATCCACCTCTCTAAAAACAAGTCTCTCACCGTTGCCGCCTGCTATAGACCACCCTCTGCCCCCAGCTGTGCTCTGGACACCATATGTGAACTGATTGCCCCCCATCTATCTTCAGAGTTCGTGCTGCTAGGCGACCTAAACTGGAACATGCTTAACACCCCAGCCATCCTACAATCTAAACTTGATGCCCTCAATCTCACACAAATTATCATTGAACCTACCAGGTACCTCCCCAAAACCTTAAACACGGGCACCCTCATAGATATCATCCTAACCAACTTCCCCTCTAAATACACCTCTGCTGTCTTCAACCAAGATCTCAGCGATCACTGCCTCATTGCCTGCATCCGTAATGGGTCAGCGGTCAAACGACCTCCACTCATCACTGTAAAACGCTCCCTGAAACACTTCTGCGAGCAGGCCTTTCTAATCGACCTGGCCGGGGTATCCTGGAAGGATATTGATCTCATCCCGTCAGTAGAGGATGCCTGGGTATTTTTTTTAAATGCCTTCCTAACCATCTTAAATAAACATGCCCCATTCAAGAAATTTAGAACCAGGAACAGATATAGCCCTTGGTTCTCCCCAGACCTGACTGCCCTTAACCAACACAAAAACATCCTATGGCGTTCTGCATTAGCATCGAACAGCCCCCGTGATATGCAGCTGTTCAGGGAAGCTAGAAATCATTATACACAGGCAGTTAGAAAAGCCAAGGCTAGCTTTTTCAAGCAGAAATTTGCTTCCTGCAACACTAACTCAAAAAAGTTCTGGGACACTGTAAAGTCCATGGAGAATAAGAACACCTCCTCCCAGCTGCCCACTGCACTGAAAATAGGAAACACTGTCACCACTGATAAATCCACCATAATTGAGAATTTCAATAAGCATTTTTCTACGGCTGGCCATGCTTTCCACCTGGCTACTCCTACCCCGGACAACAGCACTGCACCCCCAACAGCAACTCGCCCAAGCCTTCCCCATTTCTCATTCTCCCAAATCCATTCAGCTGATGTTCTGAAAGAGTTGCAAAATCTGGACCCCTACAAATCAGCCGGGCTAGACAATCTGGACCCTTTCTTTCTAAAATTATCTGCCGAAATTGTTGCCACCCCTATTACTAGCCTGTTCAACCTCTCTTTCGTGTCATCTGAGATTCCCAAAGATTGGAAAGCAGCTGCGGTCATCCCCCTCTTCAAAGGGGGGGACACTCTTGACCCAAACTGCTACAGACCTATATCTATCCTACCGTGCCTTTCTAAGGTCTTCGAAAGCCAAGTCAACAAACAGATTACCGACCATTTCGAATCTCACCATACCTTCTCTGCTATGCAATCTGGTTTCAGAGCTGGTCATGGGTGCACCTCAGCCACGCTCAAGGTCCTAAACGATATCTTAACCGCCATCGATAAGAAACATTACTGTGCAGCCGTATTCATTGATCTGGCCAAGGCTTTCGACTCTGTCAATCACCATATCCTCATCGGCAGACTCGACAGCCTTGGTTTCTCAAATGATTGCCTCGCCTGGTTCACCAACTACTTCTCTGATAGAGTTCAGTGTGTCAAATCGGAGGGTCTGCTGTCCGGACCTCTGGCAGTCTCTATGGGGGTGCCACAGGGTTCAATTCTTGGACCGACTCTCTTCTCTGTATACATCAATGAGGTTGCTCTTGCTGCTGGTGAGTCCCTGATCCACCTCTACGCAGACGACACCATTCTGTATACTTCCGGCCCTTCTTTGGACACTGTGTTAACAACCCTCCAGGCAAGCTTCAATGCCATACAACTCTCCTTCCGTGGCCTCCAATTGCTCTTAAATACAAGTAAAACTAAATGCATGCTCTTCAACCGATCGCTACCTGCACCTACCCGCCTGTCCAACATCACTACTCTGGACGGCTCGGACTTAGAATACGTGGACAACTACAAATACGTGGACAACTACAAATACTTAGGTGTCTGGTTAGACTGTAAACTCTCCTTCCAGACCCATATCAAACATCTCCAATCCAAAGTTAAATCTAGAATTGGCTTCCTATTTCGCAACAAAGCATCCTTCACTCATGCTGCCAAACATACCCTTGTAAAACTGACCATCCTACCAATCCTCGACTTTGGCGATGTCATTTACAAAATAGCCTCCAATACCCTACTCAACAAATTGGATGCAGTCTATCACAGTGCAATCCGTTTTATCACCAAAGCCCCATATACTACCCACCATTGCGACCTGTACGCTCTCGTCGCCAAACCCACTGGCTCCATGTCATCTACAAAACCCTGCTAGGTAAAGTCCCCCCTTATCTCAGCTCGCTGGTCACCATAGCATCTCCCACCTGTAGCACACGCTCCAGCAGGTATATCTCTCTAGTCACCCCCAAAACCAATTCTTTCTTTGGCCGCCTCTCCTTCCAGTTCTCTGCTGCCAATGACTGGAACGAACTACAAAAATCTCTGAAACTGGAAACACTTATCTCCCTCACTAGCTTTAAGCACCAACTGTCAGAGCAGCTCACAGATTACTGCACCTGTACATAGCCCACCTATAATTTAGCCCAAACAACTACCTCTTTCCCAACTGTATTTAATTTTTATTTATTTATTTATTTTTCTCCTTTGCACCCCATTATTTTTTATTTCTACTTTGCACATTCTTCCATTGCAAAACTACCATTCCAGTATTTTACTTGCTATATTGTATTTACTTTGCCATCATGGCCTTTTTTGCCTTTACCTCCCTTCTCACCTCATTTGCTCACATTGTATATAGACTTGTTTATACTGCATTATTGACTGTATGTTTGTTTTTACTCCATGTGTAACTCTGTGTCGTTTTATCTGTCGAACTGCTTTGCTTTATCTTGGCCAGGTCGCAATTGTAAATGAGAACTTGTTCTCAACTTGCCTACCTGGTTAAATAAAGGTAAAATAAATAAATAAATAAAATGAGATATGCTATGGCCTTGACGAGACCATCACCGGTGAGTAGCCTACAGCTTCATCTTCTTCATTAGGTGAGACAGTGTGACACTGGAAAGTGTATTTAGGTACCCTATAATACACAGTTTATATTTCCTCAGAATATTGTACAAATCTGTGTGTCGCTTCATGATGATTTCTTAATCTGGCCCTGACTGCAGACTAGAACTTATCCATGTGTAATTGGCCTATGTCCAGAAGAGAAAGTGCTGCATGACCATGTGACTCTTAATTTGTACAATCAAGAGAACCAAATCACATACTGTTCTGGGTCAAATACTTTCATGTACTTGAGCTGTGCTTGATCCACACTGCCACCAGGTGGCCATTTAACATGGGCTGCTGTTTCTTTCACTGACTTTAAATGACAACTTTTGTATTTCAGCCTAGTCAGTCAACAATAACTATATTGTTTGTTTCATATTGCTATTCAGGCATGAAAGTCAATGAAAAAGAGAGCGAGAGGAGAATATGAAACTTAGTATGCTATTCAGACAGTTCTGTAGCCTATACTGCAGTACCTGTCTGCCTGTGTAGATAGGGTGCAGACGGCCTTGGATGCGCTGGTCCCAGTCATCAGGCTACGGTCCAGGCCTTTCCCCCCCCTACCCTCCCTTAGCAGCTCCTGGATGGACTGGGGCTGGATGACCGGCTGGCTGCTGAGGGCCAGATCTCTGTCCGGACTAGGCTCGCCACACAAATCCAGCCCCAGGTCTACAGCCTGCTGGGCCTGGGTGATGGTCATGGTGGCCTGGGAGCTGCCGTCGCTGAAGTGGCTGTGCTCCAGAGAGCTGACATATTCGCTCACCCTGGATAGACAGAGACCAGTACGCTACTGTATTGTTCAGTGTGAGATGAGAGTTCACATTATAGATGAGTGTTAGTAACCTGTGGCTGCAACTGTACCGAGAATCCAATGTAATATGCCATCATGCCTTTTTCTCAGTGGTTATGGAGAGGGTTGTGACTTTGATCTCTGCATCGCCTGCCCTGCCACAGCTTGGCTGTATTACCTGAAGACATGGGGCCAGCAGTCCTGGTTGTGGCTGCCCATCTCCAGGCCCACGTTGAGGATGGCCTCCATGCAGAGCACATGGGCCGTGTGCAGCCGCACCCCCTGAGGACGTCCCATCTGCTCAAGCTTCTGCTCCACACGTTGCTTGACTGGGAACACACACACACACGCAACAGACACAGGATCAGATCAGATCCCAGCACTCTAGCTAGCACTGTATCAAAAACTAAAATGTGACCATGTAACTATAGGATCTTTTCTGAAATGGAGGGATTCTTTATCCGCTACGTGTCTTGCACAGTAATGACAAATGAAATGTCATCTTTGGTGTATACACTCGTTTTATAGTACGGTATGTGTTTGAAAAAGGCAATTGAATCCCTGTGTACAGTATGTTATGTGGGGTGCTGTAAGTACCTTGTGTGATGGCATCTCCAGACTCGCCCACCTCCCTCTCCTCCTTCTCCTCCTGCACACACGAGGCTGCCGCCATCTGGGCCAGAGCCGAGGCACAATTGCCAGCCACACCTAGAGAACGCAAGAATATTCATATTCATTAGAGCTGATGGTAATCAAAGACAAGCTGGGCTGAGAGGGCCTACGGCACCGGTCACAGAGCGCCAGGCCAATACTTTATCATCATATGGTCCTGATTCATATACGTTTTCAGGGACATTTCAATAGCTACACAAATAGACCTATGAAGTATTCAGATATTGTTCAAAATCTAGAACTCTAAATCTAAGCAAAACCTTTGCTTGAGTTTGATTCTCTCAAAACGTGATGTTTTTGTACTTGTGTCTGTGGACACACATCTAAACCAGACCTGGAATCAAATAATTTTCTTTCAAATACTTTGAGCCTTTGACCCAGCCAGGCTCTGATCTAAACACACTAGCTAGTGGGTTAACTAAACGCTTCCTGTTGAAGATTATATTCAGTCAGGCAGGCCTTATCCACGGTCACCATGATGTTGGGTCCTGTTACCTAGAGCACAGCTGAGTCCGGCTGCCTTGCGTAGTCCATCCAGGCTGAGACAGATGGTGTCTCTCTCCCTCTGGCTCTGCTCCTTCAGCCCCTCAGACCCCAGCATGAAGGCCAGGCCCTTGGAGCTGCCCGCCATGCGCCCCGTCAGGGGGGTGGACAGGGTGTCCATCAGGTTCTTCCAGCAGCCCATCAGGATGTAGCGAGCAAACACTATGCCTGAAATAATATGAATGAATGTTGAGTGAGTGAGCCAGACACTTATCTGTGCATTGACCAAGACAATATGTATGAAACAGGGTCAAATGGGGGTTGGGTCAGACCCTTAAAAGCTAGAATCTGCAGCTGAAAGAGTCACCCTGCCTCTGTTTTGGTAAAAAAAGAAAGATGGGCCTGTAGAAATATAACCATTATCAAATTCATAGACAGAGCTAGGATCCAAGGACTGACCATCCACAATATAAAATAATTATAGTTTAAAACTTATTAGGGATAGGGGGCAGTATTTTCACGTCCGGAAGAAAAGCATGCGCAAAGTAAACTGCTTGTTACTCAGGCCCAGAAGATAGGATATGCATATAATGGGTAGTTGTGGATAGAAAACTCTAAAGTTTCTAAAACTGCTAAAATAATGTCTGTGAGTATAACAGAACTGATTTGGCAGGCGAAACCCAGAGGACAAACCATCCAGGGTGGAAAAAAAATTGTCATAGTATTTCCCAATGGTTTTCTATGGGAAGCCCTATTTAATAGGAACCTGGTTGCAGTTCCTATGGCTTCCACTAGATGTCAACAGTCTTTAGAAATTGTTCAATGTTTTTCTTTTGAGAAATGAAGAAGTATGGCTGTTCATTGTAAGTGTCACTCCAGGTGGACTCTACTGTTTGGTGCGTGTGAACTGGAACGCGCTTCACGTTGTTTTTATCCGGTATTGGAAACAGTTTATCCCGCCTTAAACTTGATCAATTATTTACATTTTAGGATACCGGAGGTTGGATTACGAACGTTGTTTGAAATTTTTGGACCAAGTTTACAGGTAACTTATTACATACTTTGTAGTCATGTTGGGCGAGTTGGAAGCGGTGTATTCCTGAATCAAACGCGCCAAATAAATTGACATTTTGGGGATATAAAAAGGAATTTATCGACCAAAATGGCCATTCATTGTGTCACTGAGACATTTGGGATTGCAAAAAGAAGAAGATATTCAAAAGGTAAGGCATTTATTATATAGTTATTTCTGACTTGTGTCGCCACCTGCCTGGTTGAAAATTATTTTCATGTGTTTGTCTGCGGGGCACTGTCCTCAGATAATCGCATGGCCTGCTTTCACCGTAAAGCCTTTTTGAAATCTGACACTGCGGCTGGATTAACAAGAAGTTAAGCTTAATTTTTTTGTATTACACTTATATATTCGTGAATCTTGAAATTTCTGTAGTTAGAATTTGGCGCTCTGCAATTTCACTGGATGTTGTCAAATCTATCCCGCTAACGGAATTGGCGCGCGAAGGGATCACTAACAGGCATTCTTTGAGGCTATACAGTGTTTGTTTACATCAACTTTATTAACAAACATTGGAGTAAAAAAATATATATTTTGGGTTCTGATGAGGTGACAGTTGAAGTAAGCTCATATATGAGTTACATTCAAGAATCAAATGGGTGTACAGTGCATTCTGAAAGTATTCAGATCCCTTCACTTCTTCCACATTTCATTACGTTAAGTTACAGCCGTATACTAAAATTGATTAAATACATTTTTTTTTAGATTTGCAAAAAATAAATAAAAAACAAACTGTTTTTGCTTTGTCATTATGGGGTATTGTGTGTAGCTTGAAAAACAACAATTCAATCAATTTAAGATTAAGGCTGTAACGTAACAGTGTGGAAAAAGTCTAGGGGTCTGAATATTTTCCGAATGCAATGTACAATACCAGTCAAAAGTTTGGACACCTACTCATTCAAGGGTTTTTATTTATTTTTACTATTTTCTACATTGTAGAATAATAGTGAAAACAAACTATGAAATAACACATATGGAATCATGTAGTAACCAAGAAAAGTGTTAAACAAATCTAAATATATTTGAGATTCTTCAAAGTAGCAACCCTTTGCCTTGATGACAGCTTTGCACACTCTTTGTATTATCTCAACCAGCTTCATGAGGTAGTCACCTGGAATCAAATCAAATTGTATTTGTCACATACACATGGTTAGCAGATGTTAATGCGAGTGTAGCGAAATAAGTCATCTAACCTAACAATTTCACTACCTTATACACACAAGTGTAAAGAAATGAATAAGAATATGTACATAAAAATACATTAATTAAATTTTTTATTTTACCTTTATTTTACTAGGCAAGTCAGTTAAGAACAAATTCTTATTTTCAATGACGGCCTAGGAACAGTGGGTTAACTGCCTGTTCAGGGGCAGAACAACAGATTTGTACCTTGTCAGCTTGGAGATTTGAACCGTTCGGCCAAATGAGCGATGGCCGAACGGCATAGGCAAGATGCAGAATGAATTTCAATTAACAGGTGTGCCTTGTTAAAAGTTAATTTGTGGACTTTCTTTCCTCAATGCGTTTGAGCCAATCATTTGTGTTGTGACAAGGCAGGGGTGGTATACAGAAGATATCCCTATTTGGTAAAAGACCAAGTCCATATTATGTCATGAACAGCTCAAATAAGCAAAGAGAAATGACAGTCCATCATTACTTTAAGACATGAAGGTATAACATTTCAAGAACTTTGAAAGTTTCTTCAAGCACAGTCGCAAAAACGATCAAGCTCTATGATGAAACTGGCTCATGAGGACCGCCAGAGGAAAGGAAGCCCCAGAGTTACCTCTGCTGCAGAGTCCATTAGTTAACTGCACCTCAGATTGCAGCCCAAATAAATGCTTCAGAGTTGAAGTAACAGACATCAACATCAACTGTTCAGAGGAGACTGCATGAATATCAGGCCTTCATGGTCAGATTGCTGAAAAGAAACCACTACTAAAAGGACACTAATAAGAAGAAGAGACTTGCTTGGCCCAAGAAACACAAGCAATGGACATTAGACCGGTGGAAATCTGCCCTTTGGTCTGGAGTCCAAATTTGAGATTTTTGGTTCCAACCACCGCAGAGTAGGTGAACGGATGATCTCCGCATGTGTGGTTCCCACCGTGAAGCATGGAGCAGATGGTGTGTTGGTGCTTTGCTGGTGACACTGTCAGTGATTTATTTAGAATTCAAGACACACTTAACCAGCATGGATCCACAGCATACTGCAACGATATGCCAACCAATCTGGTTTGGGCTTAGTGGGAAGGTAATTTGTTTTTCAACAGGACAATGACCTAAAACACACCTCCAGGCTGTGTAAGGGCTATTTGACCAATGAGAGTGATGGAGTGCTGCATCAGATGTCTTGGCCTCCACAATCACCTGACCTCAACCCAATTGAGATGGTTAGGGATGAGTTGGACCACAGAGTGAAGGAAAAGCAGCCAGCAAGTTCTCAGCATGTGATAACTCCTTCAAGACTGTTGGAAAAGCATCTCAGGTGAAGCTGGTTGAGAGAATGCCAAGAGTGTTCAAAGCTGTCATCAAGGCAATGAGTGGCTACTTTGAAGAATCTAAAATATATTTTGATTTGTTGAACACTTTTTTGGTTACAACATGAATCCATGTGTTATTTCATAGTTTTGATGTCGTCAGTATTATTCTGCAATGTAGAAAATAGTACAAATAAAGAAAAACCCTTGAATGAGTAGGTGTCCAAACTTTAGACGGGTACTGTACAGTTGTGGACAAAGGTTTTGAGAATGACACAAATATTAATTTTTAAAGTCTGCTGCCTCAGTTTGTATGATGGCAATTGGCATATACTCCAGAATGTTATGAAGAGTGATCAGATGAATTGCAAAGTCCCTCTTTGCCATGCAAATTAACTGAATACCAAAAAAAAACATTTCAGCCCTGCCACAAAAAGACCAGCTGACATCATGTCAGCGATTCTCTCGTTAACACAGGTGTGAGTGTTGACAAGGACAAGGCTCGAGATCACTCTGTCATGCTGATTGCATTCGAATAACAGACTGGAAGCTTTAAAAGGAGGGTGGTGCTTGGAATCATTGTTCTTCCTCTGTCAATCATGGTTACCTGCAAGGAAACACGTGCCGTCATCATTGCTTTGCACAAAAAGGGCTTCACAGGAAATTATATTGCTGCCAGTAAGATTGCACCTAAATCAACCATTTATCGGATCATCAAGAACTTCAAGGAGAGCGGTTCAATTGTTGTGAAGAAGGCTTCAAGGCGCCCAAGAAAGTCCAACAAGCACCAGGACTTTCTCCTAAAGTTGATTCAGCTGCAGGATCAGGGTACCACCAGTACAGAGCTTGCTCAGGAATGGCAGCAGGCAGGTGTGAGGCAAAGACTTTTGGAGGATGGCCTGGTGTCAAGAAGGGCAGCAACGATGCTACTTCTCTCCAGGAAAAACATCAGGGACAGACTGAAAGCCAAAAAAAAAAAAGCTTGTCCGGAGGAGACAAGGTGAGGGCTACCATCAGTCCTGTGTCATGCCAACAGTAAAGCATCCTGAGACCATTCATGTGTGGGGTTGCTTCTCAACCAAGGGAGTGGGCTCACTCACAATTTTGCCTAAGAACACAGCCATGAATAAAGAATGCTACCAACACATCCTCCCAGAGCAACTTCTCCCAACCACCCAGGAACAGTTTGGTGACGAACAATGCCTTTTCCAGCATGATGGAGCACCTTGACATAAGGCAAAAGTGATAACTAAGTGGCTCAAAATATCAATATTTTGGGACCGTGGCCAGGAAACTCCCCAGACTTTAATCCCATTGAGAACTTGTGGTCAATCCTCAAGAGGCGGGTGGACAAACAAAAACCCACAAATTCTGACAAACTCCAAGCATTGATTATGCAAGAATGGGCTGCCATCAGTCAGGATGTGGCCCAGAAGTTAATTGACAGCATGCCAGGGTGGATTGCAGAGGTCTTGAAAAAGAAGAGTCAAAACTGCAAATAGACTCTTTGCATCAACTTCGTGTAATTGTCAATAAAAGCCTTTGACACTTATGAAATGCTTGTAAATATACTTCAGTATTCCATAGTAACATCAGCCAAAAATATCTAGACACTGAAGCAGAAAACTTTGAAAATTAATGTGTGTCATTCTCAAAACTTTTGGCCACGACTGCATATCATTAATATAAAGTAAAAAAAATGTGTTTAGCAACTAAGGATAGAGAGCATAAGTAGTACAGCTGTGTAGACTATTGATCAGGAACTAAGCATAATACAGTATGAAGGAAGGTTGAGTAAGTCAGACCGTCATCTTTGTATTGACCAAGACCTATGCTACAGCACAATGGGGTTGAGTCAGACTCTTAAAACTGTATACAGTACATCCACATGTGTTTTGACAAAGACCCCATGCCTGTAAAAGCACCAATGGGAGTTAAGTCAGAACCTACACTACACCTATCTGTGTATTGATTCAGCAGCTCTGTAATGTGCTGTGGCCTTATTTGCTGAGAGGCAGTGAACAGACAGGCAGTAAACAACAGTCCCGTTAGACACCTTGAGAGATTTAAGCGCTATAAAAAGGCACTCTGTGTGACAATAACATTTCATACAGGGAAATAAGTAGAACTGACAACGGTCCCTTTTCTCCGTTCCATGTTAATATAGTCGTCCCTGTTGATTATGTGTACATAGCTAGCTTATTACATGAAAGCTTTAAAAGCCTAATGGGCAACTCAGCCACGGTTGCCATGGTAACGAGGTTGCTCAAGTGCTCGATGGTGCATCTTTTGTTCTCAGTGGTAATAAAAGAGGTAGGCAGATGCTGGCAGCTCTCCCTTCCCTCTCCTGTGAGGGACACAAAGAGAACAATATATTTCTCTCTCCATGTAGAGTACAGCATCTAGGCCAGCGTTTCCCAAACTTGCTCCTCGTGACCCCAAGGGGTTTTGGTTTTTGCCCTAACACGCCACAGCTATTTCAACGTATCAAAGTTTGATGATTATCTGAATCAGCTGTGTAGTGCACCCCTTGGAATCTCGAGGACCCGAGTTTGGGGAACCCTGATCTAGGCACATATATGCAACCCCAGAGACCAGGGTTCAGTCCCTGTCTCCACCCTTCCCACTAATCTATCTCCCCCGATGTTTGAATAGAGCAAAAAAAATACACACTACAATATGCCTAAATATCAAAGCAAAATATAGTCAAAAACTGCCTTGTCTAAGCGACTCAGAAAGGACAGCTGGGGGTACCTGGTGGTGTCAGTACCTGGGGGGTGTCAGTACCTGCCATGAGGGTGTCACTGCCACTCTTGTCACAGCTGAAGGGGGACTGTGTGTTGGCCTTACGGATCAGCTGACCTCCGATGGCACTACTGCCCAGACCATCGATGTCTGACCAGAGACAGACAGAGAGAGGACACAACGTGATGAGAGCCGTCATAATAACATCGCAGAAGACCCAAAGGAGCATTATGTTAATACTTTTGTGTTGACATATAAAGAATCCTCATGAATAAAACTGTGTGGGAGAGCTGTGTCCCATCCTACCAGTTAGCAT
Organism: Oncorhynchus kisutch; assembly: GCF_002021735.2. NCBI lineage: Eukaryota > Metazoa > Chordata > Actinopteri > Salmoniformes > Salmonidae > Oncorhynchus > Oncorhynchus kisutch. Next base: position 26,676,317 of record NC_034198.2, on the reverse strand, counting down.
GGTGATGAGGGGTAAGGAGTGTTCCTCTGGTGAGCCCCAGTAGCCAGCCTCCCCCAGCAAGTTCCGGTCCAGAACCTGGAGGTAGAGCTCCTCGATCCAGGCCTGAGACAGCACCACCAGCACCCCACTGCTCTGGATGAGACGAACAAACTCTTTCTGCAGCAGGAGAGAGAATTCAATGGGGATACCATGAGGCCAGGTGGGATCGCTTTAAAATATATAAACCGCATAAACAAAATAATTGGCTACAGTACTATATCGTGTTCAGCTGATCACAACACTTGTCTTCAGGCTTCCTCTCTACCATACACAGGGGATGTCAGCTTTAGTGCGCCAACACATTGACTCCACAACCACCACTCACCAGGCTGACCAGTACAGGCATGGGCCTCCTGCGGTAGTAGTCCTGGCAGCAGAGTTTGAGGCTGAGGAGCAAGGCGTAGTAGGAGACCAGGTAAAGGCCGTCAGCATTCATCAGGGCCTGACAGTTCAGGTTCTCACTGCCCTCATAGCCTGGTGAATGGATGCCACCTGGGAGAGAGGGTCGGATACAGGGTCAAATAGAAACCATTGATGAAACTAGGACAATTAAGACAATGATCTTACCTCGTATCCCCATCAGAAGACATAAAATACTAAATGAAATACTGTAATTACAATGTGACTTTCAATGACTTCTCCACGGATATCTGATGTTCTCACATCCTCTCTTCATTGTCTCATGCCATCTCCCTTAATCTCCTCTCTCTCTGTATCGCTTACCCGCCTGTAGGCCGGAGCAGAATGTGGAGGAGAAGTTCTGCAGGGACGTGTCCACATCTGTCGTGCTGTGCATCCCCAGCAGGCGAGGCAACAGGCCGGCCAGAGACTGGACAAAGAGCCGGGCGCTCTGCTGGTCAGCCTCCTGGTTCTTCAGTAGCTTCAGGGAAAGGGCTGCCGTCCTCAGGGAGCGATGACCGGGACAATCCCTGGGTGTCTGCTCCTCATCGGCCAGGGAGCAGTTATCAGAGCCCATGTCGGACACATCCGAGCGGCCCGAGTCCTTCTCCGCCGCCATGGAGTACTGGTCACATGAATCAAACTCAGTGCGCGACATCTCCCCCTCATCCACACTGAAGTTGCTCTCGCTGTAGCGCGAGCCGTGAGGGTGCGCCCGGGCATCCACGGACAGGAAGTTAGTGATGTCGGGGTAGACTAGCGCGTGGCTGCGCTGCACCACGTCTGGGGGTCCTCCAGGCTCGGCGCCTGGCTCCCTCACACAGGGGCGTAGCTCAGGGTCAGCGTCCGGCCCGCAGGAGGAAGGCGAAGGCAGCTGGGGTTCTTCACCACACTCCTGCCCCTCTGGAGTGGTCTGTCCCTGCTCCCCATCCAGAGTGGTCTTGCCCGTATCTGTAGTGACGCTGATGCTGATGTCAGGACTGCGCTCCGTGGCAGAGATGGCAGAGGGCTCAGAGGGAGCGTGCTCCGACGAGAGGACGTGGCGCTGCCAGCGGAAGTCCGCCTCATTGATCTCCATGGACTCCCGCGTGGATTCTGCCCCCTCTTTCAGCTCGTCCAATCGGCGCAGCAGCATGCGGGCCTGTTCTGACTGTAGGCCACGCCCATGACTCAACTCATCCAGAGCTCCCAGGAGGGCACAGGCACACGACACTGAGGAGTAGCAGGCCTCGATGCCCCCCTTCATACAGGCCTCTGTCATGCCATCCATCACCCTGTAGGCACACAGGCACATCATAAACACTATGTACCAGTTTACAACAGTACTACTTCCATTTCACTATAGTACATGATGTATGGGTTACAGGCTTATACAGCAGGTAGACGCATATCTTTTGGTTCACAAGGTTGTACCGGTAAAGGTTATACCGGTAAATAAAATAAGAGAATGTGTGTCCTCACAGTTTGAGCAGGTCCAGGTGAGACTTCCTCTTGGAGAAGGACCTTTTCCTAGACTCAGGCTCTATAACACAGGGACCAGCCAGGTCAAACAAGCGCTGAGGACTTCCCAGAATCTACAAAACGCATACAAAGACACTTTGGTTCATTTTTGTTCATCGCATCCCTTCTGCAACACTCAAACTGGTTCTGTCGATAAAGCAGCAACATTCCACTGTCTAATTCAATTGATTGCTCTATAAACATTAGGGGATTTGAGGTGACTGGTGAACAGTGAGGAGTCTGGGGCTTGGACCACCTCCTTCATGATCTTGATGGCCTCCACTCGGTGCTGTGGGGGGGGATAGAGCAGGATGCGGTGGTACAGCGACTGCAGAACAGGCTTCATGGACTCCACACAGCCCACCAGGCGCACCAGCTCAGCAGCCACGTAGCAGATGGTCCGCACCACCGGGCCGATCATGGCCGGGGTGGTGGAGGAGCAGCCGGATCCCCGGCCCTGGTCAGACACACCACCTAGAGAGGGGTCTGGATCCTGACACCCCCCTCCGTGGCCGTGGGCCGAGGTGATGGTCTTGTCGTTCACAGGGTTTCCCATGATCACCACCAACGATGGACAAAGTTGCTTCCTGAGAGCAGGGGACAAGACGTCACGTGTTTTATGTAGACAGATAATATGGTAACACTTTACTTGAAGGAGCATATTTATGAAGTGCTCATGTTCTGCTTATGAATGTGGCATGTATGTATTATGAAGACCGTATATAGGGTCCCCTCGAGATAAGAAATCAGACTGAAAAGGAGGCAGGTATTCAGACAGGGAAGCGTGACTGTCAATATACTGTATGTGTTAGCCACAGCCAGGCCTTACCAGATCAGGTCTGTGAAGCCTCTGTTCAGGTGCATGGTGGGAGGACAGCTGCTGAGCATGGACAAGATGCACTCTAGGTAGAGCAGCTGGAGCAGCTGGTTCTCACTGTGAAAACAAACAGACCATTAGTCAGAGTGTCAGGCTTTTATCCCAAATGGCACCCTATTCCCTATGGGTTCTGGTCAATATTGCACTATGAATGGAATGGCATTTGGGATGCAGCCTCAGGTGTCTCACCTTTATAAAAGCCAAGCAAGAAACATCTCTATAAAACATTGCTGTAAAACTGAATCATGCTTTGTAGAGGTGACCTTTAAAACAGCCAGCAGGGTAGACAAGGTGGGAGGAATGATGTGTTCTCCGGATGAGAGAGAAACATACAGTTCAGGGCTATAAACTCTGCATAAAGAATCATTCTTACTGGTCAACCCCCTCTAGCTTCTCGCAGAAGACGGTTATCACAGTCACAACGTCCTCACACAGGGACTGTGCAGTGGGAGACACATCTAAAAACATACAGGCCAACAACCATTAGAGACACCACACTCAGGAGAACAAACGCAACTGATAACATACCTTATATATAGCCTAACTATGTTCAATACATACATGCGATTCCAAGCTTGGCGTTTTAACTTTTGGGAACATTGGAGAGCTACCGTCCTCTAGATTTTCACTCCAACCCTCATCTAGCCCACCGGATTCGAATAATTATCTAGTTGATAAGCTGAATCAGGTTAGTTCCAACTAGGGTTAGAGCAAAAACCTACAGGGGGATAGCTCTCCAGGAACAGAGTTGGAGAGCCCTGCTGTACAGTATGGTGCAAGTAAGAGATGTGTTTTCGGCTTTTATTCAATTTGTTTAAGAATTCCCTTTATAGTGATTCCAAGTTTGGAGTTTGACCTTTTGGGACTATGCCATTGGGTGCATTGTCCAGGGCAAACTAAATGAAACACAGCTCTGTTTGACAAATGCATTTGACCCAGGTCTGACAGAACAGTTGAACCACAAGACACACTGCACCAACCCCTCATAATAGTCTCATCTCACACACTTTTAGACGTGGACTCGAGGTATGAATCACCCAGCCTTGCAGTAAAAGACGTGTGATGTCTAAACAACCTGTATTCACGGCTTCATAAAAAGGGACATTATAGTCTCTGTGGAGGTATATTTCACCTGGCATGCGAAGGGCAGTGAAGGCTTTTGCTATATAACAGGGCTATAAAGTACCTCTGCGCTGGTGTGCGGGCACTGGTGGGTCTTCGCCATCCACTCCCTGCAGAGACCCACAAGACAATAGTATAGAATTTCAGACACTGTATGGTGGCTTCACTTCATCTATGATTATGCATGCAATACATTCCCATGCATATTCAAAGAATTTGTGATCTTATTAGTGATTCTTATAATCACAGCAGTACAACAGTCTACCAAAATGTATAGAACACAGTGCTGTATTTTATGTAGCTATTTAATGAGGTGATTACAAGCTCTCGTATGAGCTCTCAAGTGTGAAATGAAGATGTGCCTCACTCTAGAACCACTCCCCTCCCCACCCAACCTATATTCATTCAAGTTGCTTCTAGTCTGAGTGGGTGATAATGTGAGAGGTCAAAGGTGCCTGGGGTGGCTGACCTGTCTGTGTCTGAGCTGCAGGGCGAGGTCCCCCAGGATCTGGCTGAGGGTGGCCCTCACGGCCGTGTTGATGCTGCGCTGGTGACAGCTGGACATGTACGTCTCGATACACACCTGGAAAACAGGACACACACACACACACACACACACACACATTACAACATAGCAGGGAGCTTACCGTTACACCCAACGACTATAAATGAAGGTAAAACCTCTCAAGAAAAAGCTTGCTGGACTGAAGAAAGTCTGACATCAGGAACGAATGAACATATAATCTTTAAAGCAACACTGTGCGATAGCCGAATTGAATTAAAGCAAGTGAGATGCCAAGCCCTAAGGAGACAGTATAGGACACATAACTGCTTTCCGTCACTTCACACTTTTCATTTCTTCCCACTCTACATAAATGAGTATAGAAATCTACATGACATCCCAGTGGCTAATTGAATTATGACCGCCTCTGAAAGCTGGTCTCTGTGGCATACGGAGGATGACACAAGGGCTGGGAATTGCCAGGGACCTTAAGATACGATGTTATCACAATACTTTGGTGCCAATATGATATGTATTGTGATTCTCACAATTCTATACTGTATGTATAGAGATTTGATGTTCCAAACATGTTGCTCACCATATGTCTGCTGCAGAGGGACAAGAGAGAGCCAGGAGAACAATGTTTTAATCAGTCGTGGAATTAAAAGACCTGAAAACAAATTGGCTCCCTATTTAAAAAGAAGATGGAGAACAAACTATGAAGGAGAAATACTGGAGTTTTGGTGCAGGTACAGCTAACAAGCGCAAAAATAATATTGCGATAGTCAATACGATATATCGTCAAAAATAATATCCAAATATGTAACTGTAGAAATGTTTCCCCCATCACTAGATGACACACAGCTAGAGGCAAGGCAAATGAAGCATGACTGGAACACTCTTAACCCTCTCTAGTACAATAAAAGCAGGTGTCACCATTCAGAGTGGTTATCCGGCAGGTGAGATAGAACAGAGTGGAAACGTGTTCTGTCTCATCGTTCACACCTTATCTGCTGGATCCAATCTAAAATAAAGACTCCCAGTCGCTCTGGTAATTAACATGCAGATTCAAATGTGAAAGGCAACTGCTATTACTCATGTTTCTGTTCTGTTAACCAAGAGTAATCCTTGTGCATTTATAATCCATCCTGAGCAGTGATTCATGGTATGAATCAACTATATGACTAAAATAAGACTTTAATAGCTAGGTCAGTCGAATTATGAGATGACCCCCTAGACCAATGTCTATATAAATGAAGTGACCAGACGAGTTCAGCGGGGCCCCAGGGACTAAGGTCAAAAGGTCAGAAGGCAACTTCAGTTCCTTAAATCTGATTCCAAATATCAACTCTGTTGTTCTCAAAAAATAAACGTTTTTCGTGGGGGTACTGCATCATGAAGTATAGTCATAGTCAAGGTCACATCTCAAGGAGTGTGTTGACACTAAGGAAAGTGATGATCCCACAGATATGCATCTGTTAGTTCTGTGAATTAGAAATACATTGAACATGCGTCACTCTTTGAATCCTGGTCAACCTGACCCCAGACCAGTAGATCTGATAAATGACAACATATTTTTGCTAGGGGGTAAGGATGTTAGGTACAATATAGAATGAGTCACAATAATTGTTTTCTAAAAAAATGTAATGCAAATAGCAATCCTGGTGATATGTAACAATCCTTTGCAAGAACTGTCGCCATTATTAAGCATATTAATTATTAATGATGGAATATTTAAAAAACTAATATACAGTCGTGGCTAAAAGTTGAGAATGACACATATTAATTTTCAAAATCTGCTGCTTCAGTGTCTTTAGATAGTTTTGTCAGATGTTACTATGGAATACTGAAGTATAATTACAAGCATTTCATAAGTGTCAAAGTCTTTTATTGACAAATACATGATGTTGATGCAAAGAGTCAATATTTGCAGTGCTCCATCATGCTGGAAAAAGGCATTGTTTGTCACCAAACTGTTCCTGGATGGTTGGGAGAAGTTGCTCTGGGAGGATGTGTTGGTAGCCTTCTTTATTCATGGCTGTGTTCTTAGGCAAAATTGTGAGTGAGCCCACTCCCTTGGTTGAGAAGAAACCCCACACATGAATGGTCTCAGGATCCTTTACTGTTGGCATGACACAGGACTGATGGTAGTGCTCACCTTGTCTCCTCCGGACAAGCTTTTTGTCCGGATGCCCCAAACAATCGGAAAGGGGGATTCAGAGAAAATGACTTTACCCCAGTCCTCAGCGGTCCAATCCCTGTACTTTTTTGCAGAATATCAGTCTGTCCCTGATGTTTTTCCTGGAGAGAAGTGGCTTCGTTGCTGCCCTTCTTGACACCAGGCCATCCTCCAAAAGTCTTCGCCTCACTGTGCGTACAGATGCACTCACGCCTGCCTGCTGCCATTCCTGAGCAAGCTCTGTACTGGTGGTGCCCCGATCCCGCAGCTGAAATCAACTTTAGGAGACAGTCCTGGTGCTTGCTGGACTTTGAGCACCCTGAAGCCTTCTTCACAACAATTGAACCGCTCTCCTTGAAGTTCTTGATGATCCGATAAATGGTTGATTTAGGTGCAATCTTACTGGCAGCAATATCCTTGCCTGTGAAGCCCTTTTTGTGCAAAGCAATGATGACGGCACGTGTTTCCTTGCAGGTAACCATGATTGACAGAGGAAGAACAATGATTCCAAGCACCACCCTCCTTTTGAAGCTTCCAGTCTGTTATTCAAACTCAATCAGCATGACAGAGTGATCTCCAGCCTTGTCCTCGTCAACACTCACACCTGTATTAATGAGAGAATCACTGACATGATGTCAGCTGGTCCTTTTGTGGCAGGACTGAAATGCAGTAGACATTTTTTTTGGGGGGGGGGATTCAGTTCATTTGCACAGCAAAGAGGGACTTCATAACATTCTGGAGTATATGCAAATTGCCATCTGAGGCAGCATACTTTGTGAAAATTAATATTTGTGTAATTCACAAAACTTTTGGCCACGACTATATGTATATATATATATATATATATACTGCTCAAAACAATAAAGGGAACACTAAAATAACACATCCTAGATCTGAATGAATGAAATATTCTTATTAAATACTTTTTTCTTTACATAGTTGAATGTGCTGACAACAAAATCACACAAAAATTATCAGTGGAAATCAAATGTATCAACCCATGGAGGTCTGGATTTGGAGTCACACTCAAAATTAAAGTGGAAAACCACACTGCAGGCTGATCCAACTTTGATGTAATGTCCTTAAAACAAGTAAAAAATGAGGCTCATTAGTGTGTGTGGCCTCCACGTGCCTGTATGACCTCCATAAAACACCTGGGCATGCTCTTGATGAGGTGGCGGATGGTCTCCCGAGGGATCTCCTCCCAGACCTGGACTAAAGCATCCGCCAACTCCTGAACAGTCTGTGGCGTTGGTGGATGGTGCTCAATTGGATTCAGGTCTGGGGAACGGGCGGGCCAGTCCATAGCATCAATGTCTTCCTCTTGCAGGAACTGCTGCTACACACTCCAGCCACATGAGGTCCAGCATCGTCTTGCATTAGGAGGAACCCAGGGCCAACCGCACCAGCATATGGTCCCACAAGGGGTCTGAGGATCTCATCTCGGTACCTAATGGCAGTCAGGCTACCTCTGGCGAGCACATGGAGGGCTGTGCGGCCCCCCAAAGAAATGGCACCCCACATCATGACTGACCCACCGCCAAATCGGTCATGCTGGAGGATGTTGCAGGCAGCAGAACGTTCTCTCGACGGCGTCTCCAGACTCTGTCACGTCTGTCACATGTGCTCAGTGTGAACCTGCTTTCATCTGTGAAGAGCACAGGGCGCCAGTGGCAAATTTACCAATCTTGGTGTTCTCTGGCAAATGCCAAACGTCCTGCACGGTGTTGGGCTGTAAGCACAACCCCCATCGGTGGACGTCGGGCCCTCATACCACCCTCATGGAGTCTGTTTCTGACCGTTTGAGCAGACACATGCACATTTATGGCCTGCTGGAGGTCATTTTGCAGGGCTCTGGCAGTGCTCCTCCTGCTCCTCCTTGCACAAAGGCGGAGGTAGCGGTCCTGCTGCTGGGTTGTTGCCCTCCTACGGCCTCCTCCACGTCTCCTGATATACTGGCCTGTCTCCTGGTAGCGCCTCCATGCTCTGGACACTACGCTGACAGACACAGCAAACCTTCTTGCCACAGCTCACATTGATGTGCCATCCTGGATGAGCTGCACTACCTGAGCCACTTGTGTGGGTTGTAGACTCCGTCTCATGCTACCACTAGAGTGAAAGCACCGCCAGCTTTCAAAAGTGACCAAAACATCAGCCAGGAAGCATAGGAACTGAGAAGTGGTCTGTGGTCACAACCTGCAGAACCACTCCTTTATTGGGGGTGTCTTGCTAATTGCCTATAATTTCCACCTGTTGTCTATTCCATTTGCACAACAGCATGTGAAATATATTGTCAATCAGTGTTGCTTCCTAAGTGGACAGTTTGATTTCACAGAAGTGTGATTGACTTAGAGTTACATTGTGTTGTGTTCCCTTAATTTTTTTGAGCAGTATATATATATATATATATATCCTTGTTTTTGAAAGAAAAGCACATTTGTTGTTCATTAAAATAACATCAAGTTGATCAGAAATACAGTATAGACATTGTTAATGTTGTAAATGACTATTGTAGCTGGAAACGTCTGTTTTTTTTATGGAATATCTACATTACATAGGCCCATTATCAGCAACCATCACTCCTATGTTCCAATGGCACGTTGTGTTAGCTAATCCAAGTTTGTCATTTTAAAAAGTCTAATGAATCATTAGAAAACCCTTTTGCAATTATGTTAGCACAGCTGAAAACTGTTGTCCTGATTAAAGAAGCTATAAAACGGGTCTTCTTTAGACTAGTTGAGTATCTGGAGCATCAGCACTCCTGGGTTTGATTACAGGCTCAAAATGGCCAGAAACAAAGATCTTTCTTCTGAAACTCATCAGTCTATTCTTGTTCTGAGAAATGAAGGCTATTCCATGCGAGAAATTGCCAAGACACTGAAGGTCTCGTATAACGCTGTGTGCTACTCCCTTCAAAGAACAGCGCAAACTGTCTCTAACCAGAATAGAAAGAGTGGGAGGCCCCGGTGCACAACTGATCAAGAGGACAAGTACATTAGAGTGTTTAGTTTGAGAAAGAGATGCCTCACAAGTCCTCAAATGGCAGCTTCATTAAATAGTACCAGCAAAACACCAGTCTCAGTGGCGACTCCGGGATGTTGGCCTTCTAGGCAGAGTTGCAAAAAATAGCCATATCTCAGACTGGCCAATAAAAAGAAAAGATTAAGATGGGCAAAAGAACACAGACAGTGGCCTAGAAGGCCAGCATCCCGGAGTCGCCTCTTCACTGTTGACGTTGAGGCTGGTGTTTTGTGGGTTTGATGGAGCTACAATATTCAAGCTGATCTATCCCCTAAAAAAAATATTTTTAAAATGCATTAAAAAAAAGACAACTCTCGCTATTTCTCCCTCCTGCCTGGTGCTGACGTAGTGGAAAGACCACTTCAGACATCAGTGGCCTTTAATGTTGTGTTTCCATGCCAACGAGATTAGAGGAGGAAAGAGCACCTTGTTTGACTTGGTTTGTTAAGGTTACAGAGGAATTAGTTAGGGACAGTCAAGGTCCTCTGTGTCTCTGCCTGTCTGTGTCTGTACCAGGGATGAGGAAGAGCAGGGCATGGACCATCTCTGTGACACGTCAGCAAAGAGATGGATGAGAAATAGTATTCACCCACAGAACACGTAATTAAAATGTATCCCAAAATAATAATGATAAGTTAGTTTTTACCTGTAAAGCTGTAGACATTAATGTGTTAGGAAAGAATGGGATGTATCAGTTACAGTGCCTTGCGAAAGTATTCGGCCCCCTTGAACTTTGCGACCTTTTGCCACATTTCAGGCTTCAAACATAAAGATATAAAACTGTATTTTTTTGTGAAGAATCAACAACAAGTGGGACACAATCATGAAGTGGAACGACATTTAAGTTAAGTTAATACTCTGTACGCCACCTTTTGCTGCGATTACAGCTGTAAGTCGCTTGGGGTATGTCTCTATCAGTTTTGCACATCGAGAGACTGACATTTTTTCCCATTCCTCCTTGCAAAACAGCTCAAGCTCAGTGAGGTTGGATGGAGAGCATTTGTGAACAGCAGTTTTCAGTTCTTTCCACAGATTCTCGATTATATTCAGGTCTGGACTTTGACTTGGCCATTCTAACACCTGGATAGGTTTATTTTTTAACCATTCCATTGTAGATTTTGCTTTATGTTTTGGATCATTGTCTTGTTGGAAGACAAATCTCCGTCCCAGTCTCAGGTCTTTTGCAGACTCCATCAGGTTTTCTTCCAGAACGGTCCTGTATTTGGCTCCATCCATCTTCCCATCAATTTTAACCATCTTACCTGTCCCTGCTGAAGAAAAGCAGGCCCAAACCATGATGCTGCCACCACCATGTTTGACAGTGGGGATAGTGTGTTCAGGGTGATGAGCTGTGTTGCTTTTACGCCAAACATAACGTTTTGCATTGTTGCCAAAAAGTTCAATTTTGGTTTCATCTGACCAGAGCACCTTCTTCCACATGTTTGGTGTGTCTCCCAGGTGGCTTGTGGTAAACTTTAAACAACACTTTTTATGGATATCTTTAAGAAATGGCTTTCTTCTTGCCACTCTTCCATAAAAGGCCAGATTTGTGCAATATACAACTGATTGATGTCCTATGGACAGAGTCTCCCACCTCAGCTGTAGATCTCTGCAGTTCATCCAGAGTGATCATGGGCCTCTTGGCTGCATCTCTGATCAGTCTTCTCCTTGTATGAGCTGAAAGTTTAGAGGGACGGCCAGGTCTTGGTAGATTTGCAGTGGTCTGATACTCCTTCCATTTCAATATTATCGCTTGCACAGTGCTCATTGGGATGTTTAAAGCTTGGGAAATCTTTTTGTATCCAAATCCGGCTTCAAACTTCTTCTCAACAGTATCTCGGACCTGCCTGGTGTGTTCCTTGTTCTTCATGATGCTCTCTGCGCTTTTAACGGACCTCTGAGACTATCACAGTGCAGGTGTATTTATACGGAGACTTGATTACACACAGGTGGATTGTATTTATCATCATTAGTCATTTAGGTCAACATTGGATCATTCAGAGATCCTCACTGAACTTCTGGAGAGAGTTTGCTGCACTGAAAGTAAAGGGGCTGAATAATTTTGCACGCCCAATTTTTCAGTTTTTGATTTGTTAAAAAGGTTTGAAATATCCAATAAATGTCGTTCCACTTCATGATTGTGTCCCACTTGTTGTTGATTCTTCACAAAAAAATACAGTTTTATATCTTTATGTTTGAAGCCTGAAATGTGGCAAAAGGTCGCAAAGTTCAAGGGGGCCGAATACTTTCGCAAGGCACTGTATATGCATCTTAACATGCAAGGATGAAGAGGGTAATCTCTATTCAAATGAAATCCCTCAGGGTAAACAGGATTTTACACCTTCTGTTCCCGGTGCCAGATCGACAGAGCAGGAGCATATATTACATCCAGGACTGCATTAGGTCCAGTTATTTATGAGCTGCTGTTAACAGTACAAGAGCAGCGTTAACGCGGCCGCATACATAGAGTCGGTTTGCTGCTAGCAGAACTTGGCTAGGCGAAGCGACCGTCTGGGCTCTCATACTCCCTGAAAGACCCTCACTTGAAAAACTAGAGAAAAAGCTTACATTTCACTGGTGTTTGTCCCTCTCGAGCCAACATAGTCAGAAACACTTCCTCAAAATAGTCGGAATTAATAAGATAAATCAAGAAATGCTTAATGAATGTGTTTTTTTCCCAGAGGAGGTCTTAGTCTTTATATCTAGCTAAGATGTTTTGTGCAGTATTTCTCAAGTGAAAATAATTGCTTGAAAACTAGTAGTCTTTCGTTGAATGACAACAAGCACTTCATGTTCCCACTCACTCGTAATGCATTAGATTACAATGACTGTGACTACCATAAATGTTGGACGCATAGCAGCAACACAGAAATTCACCTTTGTGATGGATGGTCCTCGTTAGGCTGTTGCTGGCAGTAGCAGGGAGTTGATGCTACTGAGGTGGTGTTTTGTGACACATTATGTCAATAGTCAGCATTAATCAGCAGCCTGGCGCAAGGCTGAACAGATACAGACCAGACCTGGGTCCAAACACTATTGGGTTTCTATCAAATTACTGTAAGTATTTGACTGAGCTTGTCTGGAGTGTCAGGGGGGGTGGGGGTTGCACTTTTAGGACTATTCCATTGCTGTAGGTAAGCTCAATGAGGTGCAGCTAAAGTATTTGAAAGAGAACCAATACTATCCAGATCTAAAATAGACTGCAACATCCAGCAGGTTGACACTGGCTCCCTGTCCTCCCTTTGCATATCAGTGATACCTCCGTCAGGCTAGGCTTACCTCAGCAATCCTCAGGATGGAGTCTCCATTGATCTCGAAGGTGGAGGAGTACGTGATGCAGAGAAGGACCTGTAGGGCAAGGAGACAAAGGCTTGTAAAACACCCATCGAACTGAACAGGGAAAGAAGATTGGGGGCAGCTGCATAAAGACGAGGCTCTCAGAGATAATCCTCTCCATCAGGGAACATAAACTCTGTATAGAACAAACACAATGCCTTGTGTGACTGTGGAGAAAAGTACTGTGGCATTGCTGTCAAAACAGACAGCATCACTTCAACTACTCAGCATAGCAGAGTTTAAAATACATTTAGCTAGAAGTATATATTTACTGTCTTTTTTGACAAAAGTCCTGTTTTTGCATTGCCATATCTGGTATGAAGGAACAATAGGGTATCAGGTAAGTGTGGAGCAGAAGACAAATGACATGGTTACCCATGGTTACTCAGAGCACTCTTACAGGCAGAATGAACACTACACTGATCTTATAGTAATAACTCTGTGGACACTAGAGACATGAGGTGCAGCCCACATACAGCTAATAGTAAAGTAGGCAGTAAAATAATCTAGTTTTAAAAAAGTACAACAAGTGGCATGATCATGAGAGCCACAAAAGTAAACCACAAGTAATCAATACAGTACTGTGAATTGGTGTGCACATGGCAAAGACAACCTTTCACTGTTCTCTCATTTTGAACAACTTTGGCCAGATTTACTACACCAGCAAGTGTTTGCATCAGTTCAAAAATGCCCCCCAATTGAACATGTTGAAGTCCATTCAGTTACGTCTTGCTGTGTGACATGATTTACTGGATGCCCCATTCTGAGGTGGCTCTGTGCCCAGTACTATATGATGCAGAGAGAAGCGTATGGTGGAGCATAATAACTGTAGAGTGATTTGTGGCAAACTGAGACCGCACGTACTGTATCCATGAGTACAACTGACTGGCAACAAGCCAGGGGATGGTCCCGGCTTCATTTTACTACCTGGGGACCCTTTGTGCAATACAGTAAAATACACCAGCAGTCTTCACACATCGGCATCAGAGGGGAAAAAGTCAAATTCTTCATTGGATTGTAAAGTATACTCCTTTAATCAATGGTTAGACCAGCTATAACAGAGACTAAGTCATCTGATCGCTTTAATAATCCCAGTGTGCAGAGAGGACTGACCTTCATGACCTCGACCTGCAGGTCCTCGTGGAGCATGGGGGTCACCCTCACTGCATCCAGCATCTGACTCAACAGCTGGCTCTCCAGAGCCTCCGCCTCCACAGCCACAAACCTGTCCTCACACAGGATCTTCTGCAGTCAAACGAGGAGGAGGAGTAGAGATGGAGAATGGCACCAAATGGAGGAGACAGAAGAAAAAAAAAAAACAGGGAGAGAGTTGGACAATACACAATCAGAAAATGTATACTGTGTGTAAAATATCAGAATTCGCAACAAAAATAATAATAATGCAAATTAGGCTTCACTGAAGGGTAATAGGTTGGGTTTGTAGCAGTAATGCTTGTAATGAACCTACATTTCCTCTCAGAATGTACTGTAGTTTCACAAATGCATGGCTAGCAATGACCTTTTCCTGTACCTGGTTCAACCACATCTGCTGTTTTGTACAGTACATTGTTGCTGCATGTATAGCTGCTGGACTGTACCTGCATTCCTGTGAGGGCAGTCTGGGCCAGTTTCATGTTCTTGGACTCCAGTGCCAGCTGAAGAGGGAGAAGGCATCTTTCTCTGCAAAGGCGAACATATGATTAAGCTACCGAGAGAAAATACAAACACTGAGGGGCAAAGCTTTCATATTTAGGATGGAGAAGGTTGGATTGAGGGATCTGACAATATTACCTGTGGAGCTTTCCAACAAGAGATTACAGCTAACATGTCCACATTAAACAAAACAAGAGCAAACAAAGCACAAACAAATCTGATGCAAAAATAAGAACGATACTTTCACATCAACCATGTTAAATTCCCAGCCTGTCCCCTGAAACATTATAAAATCACAACAGCCTACAAAAAGAGACATTTAATCTCATATTAATCTGTCTGAAATCAAGGCCACAAATCCACAACACCTATTTATTAGTGGCATTTTATATCAGATGTTTTGGGAGAATTCTTGTTGCTGCTTGCACTCAAAATGATTTGGCTGATGCAGAAAATCAAAGAAACGGAAAAGCTTTCCTTTTCGAGAACATTGCAGGAAGGAAGATACATTTCCTTTGAAGGAAAGCAAAACAAGCTTTGCCCTTTTTACCCAACTGGAATTCCATTTCCAAGTGGCTACAGGGAGCAAGTGTTCTTAACTAGACAGGTTTGTTCTGTTTAATAAGGAGAAGTCTTCTTTCTACAGTATCAAAATCATGCGTCATGCTGAGCTGAACATCAAATCAAAGTTTATTGGTCACATGCACAGGATACAGGGTGTAAACAGTACAGTGAAATGCTTACTTGCAAGCCCTCCTCAACAGTCCAATACACATTAATACAAATAATCACAATAGGTATCCTGCCACGTGTAAAGGAAATTAGCATGCCATATCTAAAATAAACACAACCTTTTCCTTAAATCAACATACTGAACATCAAATGACAACTTCAGCATAAACTATATACAGTGGGGCAAAAAGGTATTTAGTCAGCCACCAATTGTGCAAGTTCTCCCACTTAAAAAGATGAGAGGCCTGTAATTTGTCATAGGTACACAAACTATGACAGACAAAATTAGAAGAAAAAAATCCAGAAAATCACATTATAGGATTTTTAATGAATTTATTTGCAAATTATGGTGGAAAATAAGTATTTGGTCAATAACAAAAGTTTCTCAATACTTTGTTGTATACCCTTTGTTGGCAATGACAGAGGTCAAATGTTTTCTGTAAGTCTTCACTAGGTTTTCACGCACTGTTGCTTGTATTTTGGCCCATTCCTCCATGCAGATCTCCTGTAGAGCAGTGATGTTTTGGGGCTGTTGCTGGGCAACACGGACTTTCAACTCCCTCCAAAGATTTTCTATGGGGTTGAGATCTGGAGACTGGCTAGGCCACTCCAGGACCTTGAAATGCTTCTTACGAAGCCACTCCTTCGTTGCCCGGGCGGTGCGTTTGGGATCATTGTCATGCTGAAAGACCCAGCCACGTTTCATCTTCAATGTCCTTGCTGATGGAAGGAGGTTTTCACTCAAAATCTCACGATACATGGCCCCATTCATTCTTTCCTTTACACGGATTAGACGTCCTGGTCCCTTTGCAGAAAAACAGCCCCAAAGCATGATGTTTCCACCCCCATGCTCCACACACGACGCGTTGAGTTTTTACCAAAAAGTTCTATTTTGGTTTCATCTGACCATATGAAATTCTCCCAATCGTCTTCTGGATCATCCAAATGCTCTCTAGCAAACTTCAGACGGGCCTGGACATGTACTGGCTTAAGCAGGGGGACACGTCTGGCACTGCAGGATTTGAGTCCCTGGTGGCGTAGTGTGTTACTGATGGTAGGCTTTGTTACTTTGGTCCCAGCTCTCTGCAGGTCATTCACTAGGTCCCCCCGTGTGGTTCTGGGATTTTTGCTCACCGTTCTTGTGATCATTTTGACCCCACGGGTGAGATCTTGCGTGGAGCCCCAGATCGAGGGAGATTATCAGTGGTCTTGTATGTCTTCCATTTCCTAATAATTGCTCCCACAGTTGATTTCTTCAAATCAAGCTGCTTACCTATTGCAGATTCAGTCTTCCCAGCCTGGTGCAGGTCTACAATTTTGTTTCTGGTGTTCTTTGACAGCTATTTGGTCTTGGCCATAGTGGAGTTTGGAGTGTGACTGTTTGAGGTTTTGGACAGGTGTCTTTTATACTGATAACAAGTTCAAACAGGTGCCATTAATACAGGTAACGAGTGGAGGACAGAGGAGCCTCTTAAAAGAAGAAGTTACAGGTCTGTGAGAGCCAGAAATTTTGCTTGTTTGTATGTGACCAAATACTTATTTTCCACCATAATTTGCAAATAAATTCATTAAAAATCCTACAATGTGATTTTCTGGATTATTTTTCCTAATTTTGTCTGTCATAGTTGAAGTGTACCTATGATGAAAATTACAGGCCTCTCATCTTTTTAAGTGGGAGAACTTGCACAATTGGTGGCTGACTAAATAGTTTTTTGCCCCACTGTAATTATAATTAGATAAAGAGTATGATAACTTCAGTATTACTGGATGCACTGAATCATAACCATATAAGAACACCATTAGGCTACCAGTCATCTACAGGGCCGACTTATTTCCGAGTATGGACTAAAAGCCTATCGGAGAAGGTTCAACTTCATGGATTACTGGTATCAAAGGGGATGGAAAGATATTTCCCTCTGAGGCTGCTCCTGGTCTGTCATGGATATACTGTGTCAATGTACTGTAAATATCTAATGTCGGTGCATTGAAAGAGTTATGCAACCACTGGTCAGAGTGCAGGTCACTGAGCTTGAAAACCCACTGTATATCACTATATTATTAATGGCCGAGGCTCAGGCTCATTATACCTACTGTTAACTACTCATGTTATTGATGCTAGGAAGTTAAACCTATTGATTCAATTGCATGGCAGTAGAAGACAAGTCCTATGTGTTTCAAAGGGGGCAGTCAGATCATTGATGGAAGATAACTGAGCTGACAAATTAAATCAGACTATTGAACTTTGCACTAAAAGACCTGAGGTGAAACCTCAAAGAAAATTGCTATGGGGTCCGGCAATGGGATTCTTGACAAGCTCCTGTAATAGGCTACCACTAGCACTGCCAGACTAACATCACAGGGCACACCAGGCAGGGCAACGACCAGACAGCATTCCAAATGACCAGACAGACATTCCAAATAACAGGGCAGCAAGCGTAATATGATTAGATGGAGACAGACAGACACTGAGGTGATGGTATTACTGCCAGATCCAGATCTAACACCAGCCCAGATGAGACATATCACATCTCCAATTTATCCGGAAGGCATAACTCTGACACTGCAGAGACAAAGAGCGCTCCCTCAGTGTAGCGAGCCAAGCTGGATCACCTCGTGGTTTTAAATTAAAACCTCATCATGACCCAATGAATATGAGGGTTGTGGTGGCTCAGTCTCTATGCCTTTAACTAAGTGATTGTAATGAAGAGTTGCTCTTTGCGGAGAGAGTTGACTGTTGTCACTATAATCTCCTCCCTGAACACAAACACTAGTACAGCATCAAACAAAAGAGTCCGGGTTGGGCCAAGTTTGCTAATATCATTGTGCCAGATCTGGATGATATTTCACTGGTATTTAAACATTGGATTCATTTTCAGTTCCAGCATGTTCTGCTGACAGAAATATCAGTGAGGAAAGTGGAGGCAGGAGATTCAGAGGTGTGGGTCTCTGCGGTTGCTGAGCTGGCAGAAAGGGAGTGAGCCAAAGAATGTTTTTGGAGGATTAAACTGTGGAATAAGTCATTTGGAATAAACTAATAATTGTAGAAGTAAGAGTGAAAAAACCTTGCTAACATGAGTAGTTACTGTCTTATGCGAACTGAACCAAAACAGTCTAAATCATTCATTCTAGAATTTTAGCAGCTTTGAAGGTGAATACTGCAAATGTTTAACTAATTAAGAGTGATAGCACTCTCACAGTTCTTCCTATGATACATCATGTTTTTTACACTGCCTTCTTGCCAGCACAGCAGGTGTTGTTGTGTGTGTGTGTGTGTGTGATGCTTGGGTGCCTGTGTGCATGACTGTGTTTGTGTAACAGTGTTGCTTCTGTTCCTCTCCTCGCCCCAACCTGGACTTGAACAAGGGACCCACTGCACACAACAACAGTCACTCTCGAAGCATCGTTACCTATCGATCCACAAAAGCCGCAGACCTTGCAGAGCAAGGGAAACAACTACTTCAAGGTCTCAGAGGGAGTGAAGTCACTGATTGATACGCTACTAGCGCACACCGCTAACTAGCCATTTCACATCGGTTACATCTGCATGTGTGGGAGAGGGAGTGGTAGGACTGTGGAGAGGTTGACTTTTTGGATGTGAAACATCACAACAATCACACTGCTGCATAATTAAGTAGCTCCTCAACACACAAACATGACTGATGTCAAATAAACTTTTGATGATGCCTTAAGTCAGTTTCCTAACTTACCTGAGCCGAGACGGTGGAATCGTGGCCGATCCAGTTTGTTTCTGAAGGGTTTCTGTAGTCATATTCAAAACAAAAACAAAAAAATATTAAAGTTATAACATCAAATCACATAGGACTGGACCCATGGTTCTCAGTCTTTGTTGTGGTACAGTATCAGAATAAGAAACACAGGTCAGTTTGTTCCATGTGCTCTAGAAAAACAGGAAGTTCATAAAAATGTATTACCATATGATGATATTCACATTGAAATGGAAGCATGAATAATGTAGTATGTGTGTGGGAGTGGATAAGTTATCCTTGCCCTTATTCATGTGCCCGATGTGCAATATTGCATTCATCTGCAATACCTGCTGTCCATTGATATGCAGTGGCAGCAATGAGGCCAGCTGTCTGCCAGGCAGCCTGTGCTATCATGTCACTCTGTATTCCCTCAGAGAGAGGTGACAGGCGCCTTGTAAAAAGCAGGTTCCACCAAGAAGTGGACAATTACAGTACTCAGTAATGTCTGTCACAACAACCTTGCATTTTGGTATTGAATGAAAGCAAAATGTTATTGTTGACAGTAAGAGAGCTTGGCCTGAAATGTTAACATGCAAATGTGGTCTGTGTTGATGTGGAAACTGCTGTGCTGTTATTGAGTCGGCCTACCTGTCATATTCTGTGAATGAAATTTCCTAAGGGAATCAATAATATGGCACACTATGTGTTTGGTTCGTGAAAAGTACATTATATTACAATACGTCATTCAACAACATTCATAAACATTATGATTCATGCCGCAACTATTGTCCACCTGTCAATTGCGTTCAGGACAATAGAAATTCCCACCAGTAATGTGGCCAAATAGGTGAATGAGTGCTGTATTAGCTACACGGACTTAAAATTTAACGACAGCAACCCATATGGGTGCTGCCAAGCTGGCCATGGCACATAATGCTACGATCGTTTTACACTTTCCAGTAACATGATGAGAATATTTCCGGAAAGTCAACAACAGGCATAGCGGGTACAAATAGCCGATAGTCAAAATAGTTGACCATCTGAATGGCGAACCTATTAAACAGGTTTGTGTTGGGGGCTTTTCAGGAAGCCTGTAACACACAATAGTTTTCATATTTAGCCTATCTTTGGTCAGTTTTCGATTACATGACAGGTCCAACATTGGCTAATGTCTGTAGCAACCTGATAATACAGGCTACTCACCACAGGCGAAGACGCACGAATCCCGAATTGCTTTGTGCTTATTTCCAGATGCGTCCTTCTGTAGCTTCCGCAGTATTTCTTCCATGATAAGACTAAGATGACAAAATTAGCTATTTTAAAATAAGTGCGATGGTCCAGTTCACGGGCGCAGCATCCCTATTCTCTTATGATGATTCACTCCCAGACCAGTGACGTAAGACCGAACGTGAAATCCGCTGAGTTGAGAGGAAGCGTTCATTTACAGCGTCGCATAGCCATTCCAGGGTTTTCGGACTGTTATATATTGATGCAACCGAGCGACCTAATCATTCTCATGAAACACCTGCATTTATTGCGAAAAGACATTCTACTGGGCTGTCTTGATTTGAGTATGTATGGTCCATATCATTCCCCCTTAATTCGTTCTGGGAATTCTGAAACTGTGTCCATGGATCGGCATTGACGACAGACGCAGGTGGTCTGCGAGAGTGTCTTGCAATTGTGTTTTACAGTTTTAGGCCTAAGCATTGAAATATTGTTGGGATGAGGATAGTAATATTTCAGAATAAACTATCTATCCCCGAGCCTGAGTTAAATTTAGACATGCAAACACAGTCGTTCTCCATCCGATCGATTCCATGGAATCTGATTCCATGTATTATATTCCTTCTCACCCTCCATGCAACCCACCGGCTTCACGGTCATCACTAGTTACCACAGCCACAATGCCACAATTATGGCTAAACCCAATGATGTATATTTACACTCAATGGCTAACAGGGGGCGCTGTGTTGAAGCTAACATGACTCCATCTTGGTACTCCCACACCATTGTAAAAGCTATATGTTGGAAGCTATAGAAATGCATTTATTATTGTCTACGTTCGAGTTTACTAATCCCCACTACAACAAAACCTACTCAAATACATGAATTCTATTCATTCCTATGGGGAACTGCTCCACAATAATGTCAGTATCGCCGACCAGCGGCTTTAATGGCCAGCACATAGCATCTGCAATCGAGGTGTGTATTCATTACGGAAACCATTTACCGTTTAACCAAACAGAGCAAACGGAAATAAACGGGAGGGACCTACCTGAATTTGTCCAATAGAAACTCTCATTTGTGTTTTCCATTTGGTGTATTGTTTCTTTGCAACATAATCAGCGAAATGATTACAGGGGTGATGTTTATAAAATCATTGGCTAAACCCAACCTATTTCTAATTATATATTTTTTAAAGATTTTAAACACAACACTTACCTTAACCCCATTGCTAACCATTGTTTTCAGGAATTTTTACCATAGACAATTTTTACTTTGGTAAGTAGTAATCACCGAGCTTCACCGTTGCTACTCCCAACTCAAAGCAAAGCATGACATATGTAATCCTGAAACATTCTATGGAGTAGCTGCCCGACCTGGCCCATTCGGCGACATTCTCTAACTCCGCAGAATTAAACATTGTACCGAAAAACACTATAAAGAGGTGTCTTATTTTGATTTTGGACACAATGTTGCGTTTTGCATTCATTAAATAACAGCCTGATCCACATAGTAAAGGTAACTCAAAATCTGTATAAGTTTTAGAATAGGCCTATAATATAGCCTAATATACAGTGAGCAAAAATATAAACGCAACATGTATAGCGTTGGTTTCATGAGCTGAAATAAAAGATCCCAGACATTTTCTATGTACACAAAATGCTTATTTCTCTAAACTGTTGTGCACAAAGCATTTTTACATCCCTGTTAATAAGGATTTCTCTTCTGCCAAGATAATCCATCCACCTGACAGGTGTGGAATATGAAGAAGCTGATTAAAAAGCACGATCATTACACAGGTGTACCTTGTGCTGGGGACAATAAAAGACCACTCCAAAATGTGCACAACACAATGCCACAAATGTCTCAAGTTTTGAGGGAGTGTGCAATTGGTATGCTGACCAGAGCTGTTGCCAGAGAATTTAATGTTCATTTCTCTACCATAATCCACCTCCAATATTGTTTTAGAGAATTTGGCGGTACAGTACGTCCAACCGGCCTCACAACCTCCAGGACCTCTACATCTGGCTTCTTCATCTGTGGGATTGTCTGAGACCAGCCACCCGGACAGCTAATGAAACTGTGGGTTTGCACAACCAAAGAATTTCTGCACAAACTGTCAGAAACCGTCTCAGAGAAGCTCATCTGTGTGCTCGTCGTCCTCACCAGGGACTTAACCGGCGTCATAACCGACTTTAGTGGTCAAATGCTCACCTTTGATTGCCACTGGCACGCTGGAGAAGTGTGTTCTTCACGGATGTATCCCGGTTTCAACTGTACCGGGCAGATGGCAGACAGCGAGTATGGTGTTGTTTTAGCGGGTGGTTTGCTGATGTAAATGTTGTGAACAGAGTGCCCATGGTGGCCATGGGATTATGGTATGGGCAGGCATAAACTACGGACAATGAATGCAATTGAATTTTATCATTGGCAATTTGAATGCACAGAGATGCCTTGATGAGATCCTGATGTCCATTGTCGTGCCATTCCTCTGCCGCCATCACCTCATGTTGCAGCATGATAATGCACGGCCCCATGTCGCAAGGATCTGTAAACAATTCCTGGAAGCTGAAAATATCCCAGTTCTTCCATGGCCTGCATACTCACCAGACATGTTACCCATTGAGCATGTTTGGGATGCTCTGGATCAACGTGTATGATAGCGTGTTCCAGTCAAAAAGGTGACTTTTCTGTGTTTTGTATTTCCACACTACGAGGTTGGAATAACATTATGAAATTGTGGAAATGCCCTTTTAATGAAAGAAATATTCACCCTGTTTTGGTGGGATGGAGCTTTGGCCTGCCTGGTGACCTATTAATTTGTTAATATACCAATAACAAAGAAAGTTCCAAACCTCTGCCAATAACAGCTAGATTTCATCTTGCTTGAGGAAATGTCTCTTTGCTAAGAAGCTATTTAAAAAAACATTTTTTTAACCATTTTAATTAAAACAATCACGGTAAGGTATTTCATTGTTAACCAAAAATGTTTTGATATTGAGATAAAAACGGCTGCACTGAACCTTTAACAACATTTATAATGTATCATCTCCACACTGATTTTACTACTACTTCAACCAGTGTGTTTCCTGAAAGAAAATAGCCTACAGTAGACCTTCAGGTGTCATACAGTGACGAGACCACGCTTTATAGCCTGTATGGCACTGAAGGAGTTACAATGAGCTGGGTAATATGAAACAGACTGTCAATGGGTTGGGCTTGGAGTTGCTGGTTGGGTTGACTCTCGCCCTTCGTACATGACCAGTTTTACAGGTTTATTAAACAGGTTCACTGTGCACTGATTACATTGCAAACTCGGGTGTGGCTTTTATATTTGATCAGTAAAAAAGGTGTACACAGACCCAGACGCTATCTGGACGCTCGACCGCTTCTATCCGCACTGTCTTTTCTTGTTTGTCGAATATGTTTCGCTGTGGAATTGCGTATCCAAGATGCAGGTGGATCGTACCACTTCTTTTGCTTTTTGCGATTATATTTGATATTATTGCCATTGCTGCTAACTCGGGATGGGTTGAGGACGAGGGTGCAAAGTCCCACTACGCAAGTATGTGGAGCCATTGTCGAGGGCGGAATGACAACTGGGACTGCAAATCTCTCATGGAATTCTGTAAGTTTCATATTGCGGGGGGAAAACAATGATCCACTCAACAGCCCTAATCATAGTGACAAGGAAAATAAATGTGTATACTATGTATTCAGACATGGATTTAGAGACTATAGTGCTGACAGTTACAGGGCTGAAGATCATAACTAATAACCTACCTATACAGAAAAAAAGGTATTCCATGGATGTATTGAATTAGTTTTTAATTGTTTGTATGGCAGGTGCATAGGCCTAGCCTACTTAATAAAAAAAACATATCCATATGAACAACCTAGTTCTTTATTTTTGTCCACATTTTATTTACAAAAAGTCCACAATTTCTTTACAAAAAGCAAATTAATGCTCTGCGGGGAGTTTTTCAATGGCAAAGTGGGAGCCAGCCAGAGTGAACTTCGAACAACACTTTATTTATCCTGGCTGTTTCCCATTCTCTTTAGCCTGTCATTTGCTTAGATAAACCCAAACTGGTAGCTGTTTATTTGTGTTGGTGTTTTCTTCCAAATTGTACAGGTACTATAATAGATCAACCACTACATCTCAACCTATCATGGTAATCAAAAAATATTTCTGATCAAACACGTATCCACTCAGATCGTTTTCTCATACTAAATTAAAATGTTGGCTGTTATAAATATATTGTAAGAATTTCAATCATAGCCAATGGCAGGATGTGTCAAACTTTCAAAGTGAAACCAATTTTCCCATTCTTAACAATAGAATAGACTCGAACCGAATAGAATATCGAATTGCCTTTGAATATTGGTGTTAACAGGCAGGATGAATTCATATCAAGATGGCTTTCTCAGTCATGCTGTCAGGGCTATTTTTAGAAGTGTGATGAGTGCCTTTACCAAGCTGGAGAGGTCCTGCTATAAACCACTGCCAGACAAGCTGTGGTGAGAAAAGAGAAGTGAGAAAATGTCTCTTTGTCTTCACTGGACAGTGAAAAAGATCCATGTCTGGTACATACTGAACACGTGCTCTTTCTTACTCTGGAAGTACTCCTGCAGTCAGTCAGTTAGAACAGCTGTGTTGTCTGTCAGGTACAGTAGTAGTCCAAATGGACTAGTAGTTTCAGCCCTCGGTAAACAATGGCAACATTGTTGATCTTCTCAGGAGGGGATAGAGGCTTACTTACATAAAGACAACCATTCACTTACCCTATATTGTGGGAAGTCATAGCCCAGTAGAGAACAAAGCAGAAAGGTGGATTTGGACTCTGAGAAATGCAATTGGAACAAATACAAATCAAGAGGAATGATATATTCCTTTTTATTCTGCAGTGTATGTTGAGTCAGTGCTGCTGGCCAAACATAATGAATGTTTGGGTGAGTGCAGATGGCTATAATGTCGCTTTCTGACTTGTGCCATCAAGGTGAACTAGTATTGGCATATTGCCACTGGAACACAACTTTGTTGTGATTAAACAACCTCAGCAGGATTTTGTCCAATCCAAGGGCCACTCCCTGTCCCTTCTTGGGTGTGAACATAGCATGGATGGAGTCTCTGGAATTAGTGGTGTCATGCTGGATTGATGGTGTTATGGGATTTGTTTGTCTTCACAACCAAACCAGTGTGAATTTTTTTGTTGTATATTGTGTAATAACATAGTAATTACTATTGTATCAATATTGTATCAACATTGTATCAACCTTGTATAAACATTGTCACACAATTTATTAATTTCTTTGAAATTGTATAGAAGAGCATTTTTGTGTGATTATTAGTGTTACCCAAATCAGTAGCTATCATTTAAATGCATGGTGCATGAATGAAATCAACACTCAAAAGTGCACGTATGAACAAAACAGTGCCAAAATGAATTATAACCTCTGTAGATGACGACTCAACTGATTCAAGCACTTCAAATTCAGACCCATACTTATTCTAACTAACAGAATTTGATAGCCATTGGTTGTTTATTTTGAACTTGATTCGGAAAGACACAAGACAGATGTTCCCCATCTGGAGAGTATAAACACTGTCCGGTCTATTTGTGAGCTACCTTCGGCCCTGTAAGCTCACCACACGGGTTGGATTGGATTTGCTGACTGACACTAACATTTAAAGAGATCCTTTGCAACAGTCACACAACTGTAACAGTTAGCTACTAATACACCAAAGTTGTTCTCAAACATGGACTTGATATCCAGAAAAGCACTTCATTTTGAGTGTCTCAGTGTGGGAATACTTACATTTTCTGACCACAAGAGACATATTATCCATTCTCACACCATCTCTCTGTACTTCTATTTAATGTTTGAATGATACTCTCTACACTATGTTTTAGCACACAGGGAATAAAACTTGATAGACTAGGACCCTATTGTTAGTTAGAGGGATGTTAGTGCATGACTTCAGTGCCTGAGGCTCAGGCGTAGGCTGCCTGCCATATGATCCTGACATCAGAGAGAGAGAGTGAATCATTTCAGGTGTGAGCTCTGCATGTGCATGCAGCAGATGTGACCGTATGTCAGTTAATAACCTACCACCTGTAATGGGTAGGTTAAAATAGACATTTTAGTCATTCATCCAGAGCGACTTAATGTGTGTTGAAATACCATACAGTTGTGATAATGTAGGACAAATGTTTGTTCCCATTTCAATGAAACCTATCACTGCAACGAAACCCCTTTCTCTTCCTGTGGAGACTCCTTGTGCATAAGGGCTGCAGTTGTTATTGGGAGAATGTGGTGTTACGTAATAGAAAAAACTGTTGTTACAATATTTCTTCCAGACTGAGTTTATGTTCATTGAATGCACCTGTATCAGTTATCAAGATATTTCCAAATGTAGGGCTATGTGCAAAGAGTTATTTGTGACAAGTATAGTCAAATCCCGTGTGTACAACTGGAAATACATTATGCAATTTTATGTCAAGTGCTTTGCTAAAAACAATCCACTTTCCCCAAAATCACTCCAATTTTTCCGAACCTCTTATCCTTCAAATTCCAAAATACATTTAATTCCAGCTCCGTAGTATACAGATGTAGGATCTTAATTTGAGCCATTTTGCTACAGCAGGAAAATAATTATTCAGCAACAGGAAATGTGAATTATTATGTGGATTATAATTCATTCACATTTCTGGAGGAGTTGAAACATTTTTAGAAATGGAAAATCAAGTCTGAAAATGTAAAGTTGAAATTACAAACTTCAGAAGTCTTAAATCTCAAATAGGAATTAAGATCCAACATCTGTACTTCCCAGCTCAAAAGTATATAGGTATTTAACAATCTTTCTAGAAATATGTTTGGCCCAAGTCGTGTCTATAGATAGTAAACACTGTTTGTTGATGTGTTTTCAGCTTGGGCCCAGGCTGTGGCAGCTCTTATGATCATCGGCCTCATCATCCTCATCATCGCTTTCATCATCTCCTGTATCGCCCTCTGCTGTACCCTCAACATCAGCCTGCTGCCCGTCATTGGGGCCTTGCTCTTCATCACTGGTAAGATACATAAAATGTTTCTGTTGTTCTTGGGGCAGTTGTATGGATTAATCTTACTCCTGGACTGAAAAGCAATCTCCATTGAAAATGCTTTTTAGTCTAGTATTAGGCTTAATCTGTGTCAGGGAAACCAACCCCTTATGTTTTTGTACTTCACGTGTCTGGGCTAATGGAGGAGAGGTTAGTTATTGAAGAGAAGAGTAATGAAATATTAACAACTACCTTGCCTTTGTGAATTCAGCTTGCCTCAAAATGTCTGGCTTCAAGACTCAAACTACAAACACTCTCATACTTCACTGCGTTCTATGCTCCTCCACTTTCAGAGGGTGCTCAGGTAGCATGGCATCCAAAGCTACTGTAGAGTTGGAGAGTCCTAAAGCTAGTCTTCCTCTGATTTGAACCATTGCCAAGGACAAGAGGGAGTGGGAGTTGTTTGTGTCCCTACTCTGCTCTGAGGTTCAGGGAAGAAGGGCTGTGGTATGGCGTTACCATGGAATCTGGGAGAATGTTCGACGTCTGGCTGAGTCACAGCACTGATCATAGGGCATTGAGAATTACCACTCCCCCTCCTCGCCACTCCCACTGCTCCCCTTCTGCAGCTGCCACCCTAGTGTGAAACCTGATAGCCCAGCCCTGCCTATGCCCAGAGGGAACGAGAGAGGCTACACAGTCAGTCAGAATTACACTGAAGCTTTCTGTCAGACATAGCTGAATCATAGAGCTGTCTGAGTATAAAGCTGATGCATAGTCCTATCATGGGAATGATTGCGTTTTGCCAGTGTTTTGAGTGTAGTAAATAAGTATTACTATTTAGAACTAGTTCTGGCTGCATCATCACTACCTGTGGACATAAAATAGTAACAGTAGTGTCATCATTATGTGCAATCCATTGTTTGATCCCACTTAGTGTCTGATTTGCCATCCATAGAGTGAAAGTGTAAAATATCTGTCTCAGTTTCTCAACTTTACCTCACAGTACACTTTCTTTCTGATTTCCTTGACTTAGTTACCCACCTTCTGATTTAAATGGCACATAGATGGTGGTTTCATCTAAGCCCATAAAGCTACAGTACTTGCATACAAAACTATTTCACACACACACCCACACGCTAGTTTTGGCAGGCTCTCACACTCATGTGTCACAGTTCCACAAAGTCAGCCTCCTCCCCTGTTTGGAATTATTCACCACTGACAAACCTCTCTGTTCTGTCTGTTCTTCACCACAGTGGTCATTCAGTTCATCGCCCTCATCATATACCCAGTCAAGTTCAATGACCTGATCTTCGAGGGCCACTATGACTACACCTGGGCCTATGGCTTCGGCTGGGGGGCCACCATCCTCACCATCGGCTGTGGGATCCTCTTCTGCTGCCTGCCTCGCTACGAGGACGAGCTCACAGGCCTCGCCAAGACCAAATACATCTATACATCAGCTTAGAGGAACCACAGACACCCCCAGGCTACATCTCAATAGTCTGAAAAGGCTATCCCTTCTCCTCATCTCCTTCCCTTCATCTGCACTGATGAAAACACAGGATAAGTGTAAGCAAAATAGTGGACACCTGCCAGGTTCTTTCACATCAGTGCAGATGAAGGAGAGGAGATGAGGAGAGGAAGCCCACTTTAGACTATTGAGATGCATCCCCAGGACAGAAGCACCTCTGCCACCACAGAGGCCAGAGGACACTGACACTTAGACATATCATTGGATGTCAATTTAGTCATTTCCAACAATGCTGAATGCCCTCTCCGTTGGAAGGATCCCATAGATGTGTATCTCTGTCTAATTTCCGACCCTATACTGACCCGCATATTGATTTGAGTGGCCCACATGTTACCAAGGGAGGCTGCCAGGTATGGCTATTCCAGAGGCTTTGTTTCTATCACATTGGACGTTTTCCACGCTTGACGTTTGTGTAGAGTAGTTGAAGTGACCCAGATGCAATATTTCAGATTATACATAAAACATTCACATAATCCTCCATAATCTTATCCAGACCCTTGCTATAATTCTCCATTGTAAATTAGTTTAATGCAAAATCACAGAAGTGCACTTAATATCAATGTTAAGGAGTCCATCCTTTAGAGTTTGTGGATTATGTCAAGGGTTCTAACCAGCTGAGTAAGAGGGTGTATGTCCTACACACAATGCTAATGCATTTGACTGCAGCATTGTTATTTGGTCTCGTATTAATGGATGTTTTAAGATGTTGAGTTTCAAAGCTTTAATCACTTTAATTCTAATTTGAATTGTTGAGGCCATTGAATGGCTAAACTGAATTATCGTAAGTACAGTAGAGAAAATGGAAACATGAATGTATACTGTACTGCCGGGCTCTCCAACCCTGATCCTGGAGAGCTACCATCCTGTAGGTTTTCAATCCAACCCTAATATAGCCCACCTGATTCTAATAATTAGCTAGTCGATAAGCGGAATGAGGTTAGTTACAACTAGGTTTGGAGCAAAAACCTACAGGGGGATAGCTCCCCAGGAACAGAGTTGGAGAGCCCTGCTGTACAGTATGGTGCAAGGAAGAGATGTGTGTTTTTGCTTTTATTAAATTAGTTTAAGAATTCCCTTTATAGTCATTGTATTATGCAACACAAAGCTGTATCTCAATGCAAGATATTTGGTCTTTTTTTATATTTTTGTTTTCTTACTCCAACAAGGACAATTTTCTTGATTTGAAAATGAATGGGTATGATAATGTGTATTGCTGTATTGTATTGTTAATGACACCTTTTGAAACCTAAAACACAAATAAAGGGAAAATACAATGTTTTTAAAACGTAATGTCCACTACATTTGTTGATAATGGTAACCAACTTGAAGCACCCAACCACAGACTGTTAGATGTACAGTTCATTCTGCATTTGACTTAATGCTTGTATGAGACATCTCTTTTAACAGCATCAAGAGAGCCCTATGAGTCTGTTACACAAGGCTAATGTCATACTCAGACGTGCCTTCATTTTCCATAAAATGTGTTGTTGACATATCGAAAAGGACTTCCTATGGACTCATAACAAGTCATGTCAGTTGAAATGGAAAAGGTCATATCGATACTCAATAACATTCTGGTAACCATCGTTGTTTATTTAGTAGTTTAAATAGATCATTTTCAGTAGTGTCTTTTTTACACAATAAATCGTTTTTTTTTCACAAGTTAAATCTTCAGACTTCATGTGCGTGTGTGCGTTATTACAAAATTATCCTAATTGCATGTTTTGCATGTACTCTATATACAGTTCACTAGGAAAGAGTCCATCATGGTGCTATCAGACATTGCTAGAAGATTTGGAATATTATGAGGTACTTGAGGTAACAGCTAACAGTAACAGAGTATTCCAACTTCAATGACAACGCAATTGCATCCTGCTTTATCCTCTTGCTGAATTGATACAGGCCAGAGGACAGAGACATGACTAGATAAGTAACTGAGCCATCTTATCTAATCGCATGTTTTTAATCAGTAAATCAACCATGTGTTTTGGATTAGTGGAAATGGCGATGCCTCTGCAGTTCGGTCTTGCAAAAACTCGGGAGAAATCAGTCAACCAGTAAAAAAAAAAAGCGGGACGTATTGGTCCTTTCATAGATTGACCATGTGGTCAAAGTAATTCCACTCAGACAGTGAAGACTGTCTTTAGGAAGAATGTAGCCCTTGCCTCTGCTGGGAGATTCCCATTGAGAACAAAGGAGAAAGCTTTTGATACACAAAAGAAAGCTAGCTAGAGCACATTCCATAAGGAAAATACATTTAGATAATACAAAGACAGTTAAAGCAACATTTCACTGTGGAGGGGGCAATTTACTATAGAAAAACACAGTTGTACTATGTACAGTGGACGGTAGATAGCCAACTATATGAATCAAATGAGTCCATTGTCTGTTTTCAGCTTTTATGATTCAGTCTGATCTTTGTGTAAACACACCCATGAGTCAGTACCAGTACGCCACACCTTGGGAGTTGTTGATACAGCGAGAAATGTTTTCTATTCAGCATGCTCTGACAGGAGCTTCATCAGCCAAAGAAAAGCATCTGGTGTGGGTTCAGGTCAGACGTGTCCTCATCTAAACTCTGAAGACTGTTTAGTGTTTAGAGTTAATGATCTCACGCTGCACATACAAATCAAGGGAATTGGCACACCCTCGTTGTGTACACTGTACATGCTCTGGATTTCAAAACTCTGAAATCCAGGAAGAGCACTGTTTCAGCATTTTGCCTTTGAAATAAATTACAATTTAAACTATACAGTCAAATATAATATTAAAGCATGCAGGACAAGACCTGGGTCTGGTTGAACCTATGTGAACAGGATAGCATAACTGAAGTATAATTTCCCCCTTTTTAAACGTGACTCTGAACAGTAACCACTAGATGTCAGTCTTTACTGGGAAATAATATTGTTTTGGCTTTTTTTATGACACTGAGGACATATGATACTTATGATCAGGTATGTTTGAATGAAGATAATAAAATGGGTTCTCATAATTGCTCCTCACAATACATTTTTGGTGAAACCAGAAGTGTGTAGTAAATATTAATGTTAGGCTACTGGATGGGATTGACAGAACAAGCCACATGATGGCAGCATCACCTACTTGGTAAAAGTATGGTAGGTCTACACAAGGAAATTCTCTCAGGTGCATTTACAGTAGCGGTCGACCAATTATGGCCGATTAATTAGGGCCAATTTCAAGTTTTCATAACAATCGGAAATCAGCATTTTTGGACACAGATTACATTGTATTCCACGAGGAAACTTGCACGCAGAGTCAGGGTATATGCAACAGTTTGGGCTGGCTGGCTCGTTGTGAACTAATTTCCCCAAATTTTACATAATTATGACATAACATTGAAGGTTGTGCAATATCACAGCAATATTTAGACTTAGGGTTGCCACCTGTTCAATAAAATACGGAACTTAAGGTTTGTAATCATTCATTCAAACGTTACTGCGTGTGCCAGCAGCTCTTAGCAATTCTTGAATCACAGCGATTTGATTAAACCAAATTGAACATGTTTCATTATTTATTTGAGACTAAATCGATTTTATTTATATATTATACTAAGTTAAAATAAACGTTTTCATTGTTCATTCAGTATTGTTGTAATTGTCATTATTACAAATATATTAGCCCGGTATCTGCTTTTTTTGGTCCTCCAATAATCGGTATTGGCATTGAAAAATTAATAATCGGTCGGCCTTCAGAAAGTATTCATACCCCTAGACTTATTCCACATGTTGTTGTGTTAAACCCATCTACACACAATTACCCATAATGACAAAGTGAAAACATATTTTTAGAAATGTTAGGAAATGTAATGAAAATGAAATTCAGAAATATCTCATTTACATAACTATTCACAACCCTGAGTCAATACATGTTAGAATCATCTTTGGCAGCGATTACACCTGTAAATCCTTCTGGGAAAGTCTCTAAGAGCTTTGCACACCTGTATTGTACAATATTCACACATTTATTATTTTTTAACTATTCAAGCTCTGTCAAGTTGGTTGTTGGACATTGCTGGACAGCCATTTTCCAGTCTAGTAATAGATTTTCAAGCGTTTTTCAGTCAAAATTGTAACTAGACCACTCAGGAACATTCAATGTTGTCTTGGTTGGCAACTCTAGTGTATATTTTGCCTTGTGTTTTAGGTTATTGTCCTGCTGAAAGGTGAATGTCTCCCAGTGTCTGTTGGAAAGCATGCTGAACCAGGTTTTCCTCTAGGATTTTGTCTGTGCTTAACTTTATTCCATTTATTTTTATAATTTATAAAATCCCTAGTCCTTGTCGATGACAAGCATACCCATGCCATGTTGCAGCCACCACCATGCTTGAAATTATGATGAGTGGTACTTAGTTTTGTGTTGTGCTGGATTTGCTCCAAACATAACACTTTGTATTCAGGACATGAAGTTCATTTCCTTGCCACATTTCTTGCAGTTGTACTTTAGTGCCTTAACATTGCAGGATGCATTTCTATAGAGGCTTCCTTCTTTTCACTCTGTAGGTTTGTATTGTGGAGTAACTACGATGTTGTTGATCCAGCCTCAGTTTTCACCTGTAACTGTTTTAAAGCCACCATTGGCCTCATGGTGAAATCCCTGAGCGCTTTCCTTCCTCTCCGGCAACTGAGTTAGGAAAAACACCTGTATCTTTGTAGTGACTGGGTGTATTGATACACCTTCCAAAGTGTAATTAATAACTTTGCCATGCTCAAAAGGGATATTAAATGTCTGCTTTAAAAAATAAAATAAAAACTACCAATAGGTGCCCTTCTTTGCGAAGCATTGGAAAACCTCTCATGTCTTTGTGGTTGAATCTGTGCTTGAAATTCACTGCCAGACTGAGGAACCTTGCAGATAATTGTATGTGTGGGGTACAGAGAAGAGGTAGTCATTAAAAAATCCTATTAAACACTATTATTGCACAGAGTCAATGCAACTTATTACGTGACTTGTTAAGCACATTTTTACTCCTGAACTTCAGGCTCGCCGTAACAAAGGGTTTGAATACTTATTGACTCAAGAAGTTTCAGCTTTTCATTTTAAATTAATTTGTAAACATTTCTAAAAATATGATTCCACTTTGACACTATGGGGATTGTGTGAAAGACCAGTGACACAAAAAGTATATCTTTTAAACATGAATTAAATCTGTGACCACACAGTAAATGTTTGGGAATAATGGATTATTTAAGTGATAATGCCTAATAAGCGGTGCTTGGGGGATATTGGCAAGGGTCTGTCTCAGGCCGGCAAACCGTGCCAACATATACTCCAAACACCGGCTTCGAGGGCATTATCACTTTTATACAACAGGTTACCAACACAATCAAATAATGAGTGTCATATTTTAATTAAAAAGGTATTTTGATAAATGTATTCATACTATTTCATCCTTCCACAAGATATAGCCCCAACACAAATCTAGGGTTGCTACCCAAGCCAGCTGGTCATTCGTTCTATTGGTTCGGTTGCCAGAGATGCGACTGTGTCTGTTTTGTGTCTATGGGCACGACCCAGTTGTTCGTTCTAAATGTTCAATTGCCATACTGGCTGGCAAAGTTCTTATCCCTTGCTTGCTAGCTAGCCAACTACGGCTAACTTACAGTCACGTCAAACATAAAAAATAATAACAACAGTAGCTGCATTTGCATTTTTTTAAGCTGTTTTCTAGTGACAGTTATTTGGATACATTCATAACATTGAGCTAATGAGGCGCGATTTCGCCTGGCATAGAAAATGTGCTCTCTCGTCAGGACACTGTTGTTCAGAGGAGCTAGCTAACAACACAGCTAACACAATCATTTCAAACACTGAAGCTGTGAAGACTGCATACTAACTGCACTTTGTTTCGTTTGACCTTTTTTCAATTGACCTTTTTTTGTATATATCCATAGAAATTATTACAACTGATTCATGATTTTGACTGGCTGGGAAACGCTGCTTGCCTGTCTGTCTCGTTACGACTCCCGACACGTTCATTACTATGGGACAGCTGGAGATCGAATTTGAATATTGATTTTTTTTTGCAAATGTCGGAGAGATGGTCGCAACCCAGTCTCTTACTAATTATGTACTATATGTACAAATTAGCACAATGTTTGTATGTACTAATAGCACACACTCTTGGTATTTGTACATATAGTACATACTTAATGAGAGGAGAGACTGGGTTGGAGAAACAGACAGCAAGGTTTTTTTTTAAATCTCAGCTGCTGAAAACGAACTGTTAGTCTAAAAGAAATGTGAGATAATGTGTAGATACTTTTTATAGGGGAGTTCAAGTTTTTAATTTTCCCTGGCTGGGATGATGAGACAGTGGATTGCTCAATCAGATGGAACCAAGTAAATCAACATTTTAAAGTCATAGCTGAATGCACTTTTAACCAATCAGCATTTAGGATTAGACCCACCCATTGTATAATTGATGATACATACTCCTATAAAATTTGAATCATGCTACGGAAATCACCTAATGATTTCATGTCATGTCTGTAAACTCCCCAGATGAGACACTTAAACTTGGAAATAAATACATTTATTCAATTTGATGGGAACAATGGTAGAACAATCAAAAATAATCCCAGGTGGGTAATTCCCAAATTTCACTCAGTATGACATGATTCATTTATATGAAAAGGCCATGTGGAATTTCAATGAGAGAGGAAATAGAAAAGGTCTCATGACCTAAACCAAGGTTTATACAAATCTCCACTGTTGAAAACTACATTTTAGTCTAAAAGAAATGCGAGATGCTTTTTATAGTGGAGATCAACATTTCTTGAGCTATTTCTTATGTTTCTCCTTAAGCAAAAACTTAAGAAGAAATGATATTCTTGAAAATAAAGTTATTGGAAATGTTCTAAATTCCGAGATAGCTAAACCCTTGTCTTAAACTCAGGGCAGTGAGAGAAAAAGTTCACTCATAAACAACAACAAAAAAAGTTTTAACCAGACAAGTCAGTTAAGAAGAAGAATTCTTATTTACAATGAGGAACAGGAAAAGTGGGTTAACTGCCTTGTTCAGGGGAAGAATATATATATATTTTTTTACCTAGTCAGCTCAGGGATTTGATCTAGCAACCTTCTGGTTACTGCCCCAACACCACTACGCTACCTGCCACCCCAGGTACTTCATCTGAAGGTTTCAGCCTTTGGCCCTAAACCCTGAGCCCTTGCATGACGTTTTACATCGTAACATCTGAGTGTACCTTAAATGTCCCTTGACCAAGCGAGGGAGAGTTATGTTCGGAAAGCAAAGTTCTTGGTGAAAATCTTGAAATTGAACTTTAAAACAACCAACCTAAAGCTATTAATGTACTTAGCAAGTGAACGTAGCTAGCTAGCTGCAAAATCAAATCAAATCAAATTGTATTAGTCACATGCGCCGAATACAACAGGTGTAGAACTTACAGTGAAATGCTTACTTACAAGCCCCTAACCGGTGCTGGAGGAACTCGTCTGGGAGTCCGGAGGGCAGGCGGAGCACTACTCGATCACCCTAGGTGAGTAAGCACCAGACTCACCCAGAGCTTCCTGTCGGTCATATGTATGTGTTAACTTCTTTCCCTGGGTTTTTCCCTCTCTACAGCATAAGGCGCTAGTCGATTCAGGCGCAGCTGGGAATTTCATGGATCGTGGGCTCGCGTTAAGGCTAGGGATTCCCCTGGTGTCGTTAGACCTACCTTTCCCCGTGCACTCCTTAGATAGCCAACCATTAGGGTCAGGAGTGGTTAGGGAGGCTACGGTGCCGCTGGACATGGTAACGCAGGGGGATCATAAGGAGCAGATGAGTCTGTTCCTCATAGATTCACCTGCGTTTCCAGTGGTGTTGGGAATTCCCTGGCTAGCTCAACACAACCCGGTGATTTCCTGGCGACAGGGAGCTCTTAAGGGGTGGTCAGAGGAGTGTTCAGGCAGGTGTATAGGAGTTGCCGTTGGTGCGACTACGGTGGAGAGTCCAGACCAGGTTTCCACCGTGCGCATTCCCTCTGAATATGCCGATTTGGCTATCGCCTTCAGTAACAAGAGGGCGACCCAATTACCACCCCATCGTCGAGAGGACTGCGCGATAAACCTTCCTAGGAGTCACGTGTATCCATTGTCCCAGGAGGAGACAGTAGCGATGGAAACATATGTTGCTGAATCGCTGGGACAGGGGTACATTCGGCCCTCCGCATCACCTGTCTCCTCGAGCTTCTTTTTTGTGAAGAAGAAGGATGGAGGTCTGCGTCCGTGCATTGATTATAGAGGTCTAAATTCCATCACAGTGGGGTTTAGTTACCCACTACCTCTCATCGCTACGGTGGTGGAATCATTTCACGGGGGCGCTTCTTCACAAAACTGGACCTGAGGAGCGCGTATAATCTAGGATATATCCGGGGAGGAGATGAGTGGAAAACCGCATTTAGTACTACATCTGGTCATTATGAGTACTGCGTCATGCCATATGGGTTGAAGAATGCTCCAGCCATCTTCCAATCCTTCGTAGATGAGATTCTCTGAGACCTGCTCGGGCAGGGAGTGGTAGTGTACATCGATGACATCTTGATCTATTCTGCCACACGCGCGGCGCATGTTTCTCTGGTGCGTAAGGTACTTGGGCGACTGCTGGAGCATGACCTGTATTGCAAGGCGGAGAAATGTGAGTTTTTCAAACAGTCCGTTTCCTTCCTGGGTTATCGTATTTCCACCTCCGGGGTGGTGATGGAGGATGACCGCGTTACAGCCATGCGTAATTGGCCGACTCCGACCACGGTGAAAGAAGTGCAGCGGTTTTTAGGGTTTGCCAATTACTACCCGAGGTTTATCCGGGGTTTTGGTCAGGTGGCTGCTCCCATCACCTCACTGCTGAAGGGAGGACCAGTGCGCTTGCGTTGGTCAGCAGAGGCGGGCAGAGCTTTCAGTCGTTTGAAAGAGCTGTTCACCAATGCGCCCGTGTTGGCGCATCCGGACCCCTCTTTAGCGTTCATAATTGAGGTGGATGCGTCCGAGGAGGGGGTCGGGGCCGTGCTGTCCCAGCGCTCGCCACCCAAGCTCCGCCCGTGTGCTTTCTTTTCGAGCAAGCTTGGTCCAGCAGAGCGAAACTATGACGTGGGGGACCGGGAGTTGTTAGCTGTAGTCAAGGCTCTGAAGGTGTGGAGACATTGGCTTGAGGGGGCGAAACACCCTTTTCTCATCTGGACTGACCATCGTAATCTCGAGTATATCCGGGCAGCGAGGAGACTAAATCCAAGTCAGGCTAGATGGGCCATGTTTTTCACCAGGTTTCGGTTTACCATCTCATACCGGCCAGGCTCCCAAAACACCAAAGCCGACGCGCTGTCCCGCCTCTATGATACCGAGGAGCGGTCCGTTGAGAGAGGGCCTCACGGTTAGAGCCGGCCCCCCCTAACTGTCCAGTGGGGACTCAGTACGTGCCGAGGGGGGTCCGGGATAAGCAGATCCGGTGGGCTCATACTCTCCCCTCCTCGGGTCATCCTGGCATCGAGAGGACAGTGCGGAGTCTTAGAGGGAGATACTGGTGGACCACGCTGGCTAAGGACGTGAGATTTTATGTCTCCTCCTGCTCAGTGTGTGCTCAGAGCAAGGCTCCTCGGCACCTGCCTAGAGGGAAGTTACAACCCCTCCCCGTTCCACAACGGCCGTGGACACACTTATCGGTGGACTTTCTTACCGACCTTCCCCCGTCCCAGGGAAGTACTACGATCCTGGTCGTTGTGGATCGGTTTTCTAAGTCCTGTCGTCTCATCCCGTTGCCCGGTCTCCCTACGGCCCTGCAGACTGCGGAGGCCTTGTTTACCCATGTCTTCCGGGCACTATGGGGTGCCTGAGGACATCGTTTCTGATCGGGGTCCCCAATTCACGTCCAGAGTGTGGAGGGCGTTTATGGAGAGACTGGGGGTCTCGGTCAGCTTAACCTC
Source organism: Oncorhynchus kisutch (assembly GCF_002021735.2). NCBI lineage: Eukaryota > Metazoa > Chordata > Actinopteri > Salmoniformes > Salmonidae > Oncorhynchus > Oncorhynchus kisutch. Next base: position 26,637,508 of record NC_034198.2, on the reverse strand, counting down.
AGGTTTTCACCCCGAGAGTAATGGGCAGGTGGAGCGCGTAAACCAGGATGTGGGCAGGTTTCTGCGGTCCTATTGCCGGGACCGGCCTGGTGAGTGGGCATGGTATGTTCCTTGGGCTGAACTCGCTCAGAACTCCCTACGCCACTCCTCAACTAACTTGGCCCCTTTTGAGTGTGTGTTAGGTTACCAGCCGGTCCTGGCCCCATGGCATCAGAGCCAGACCGAGGCTCCTGCGGTGGAGGAATGAGTACAGCGCTCCAAGGACACCTGGAAAGCCGTCCAGGATTCGCTAAGGTTAGCGGGAGAACGGCAGAAGAGGAGCGCTGACCAGCACCGCAGTGAGGCCCCCGTGTTTGCACCGGGGGACAGGGTCTGGCTCTCGACCCGAAACCTGCCCCTCCGCCTGCCCTGTCGGAAGCTGGGTCCGCAGTGTGTGGGGCCGTTCAAAGTCCTGAGGAGAATAAACGAGGTGTGTTACAGGTTACAACTTCCTAGGCATTACCGTATTAAGCCCTCGTTTCATGTGTCTCTCCTCAGGCTGGTGGTGGCTGGTCCCCTGCAAGAAGGTGAGGTGCCTGAGGTCCCTCCGCCCACTCTGGACATCGAGGGGTCCCCGGCGTACACGGTTCGGGGCATTCTGGATTCGAGACACTGGGTGAGGGGCCTACAGTACCTCGTGGACTGGGAGGGGTATGGTCCGGAGGAGAGATGCTGGGTTCCGGTGGGGGACATTTTGGACCCTTCTCTCCTGAGAGATTTCCACCGCCTCGTCCTCCGGGTCGTCCTCGAGGCCGGTGGCGGCGCACTGCGGGAGCCGCGCGTCAGGGGGGGGGGTACTGTCACGACTTCCGCCGAAGTTGACTCCCCTGCCTGTTCGGACGGTGCTCGGCGGTCATCGTCACCGTCCTACTAGCCACTACCGATCCCTTTTTCGTTTGTCTGTTGGTTTTGTCTTATTAGTTTCACCTGTGTGTATTTTAGTTTAATTAGCATCCCTATATATAGTAGGTTGTCCTGCCCTTGTTTTGTGCGGGATTGTTTTTGTTACTCTGTTGAATGGTGGTTTTCATGTGTGTATTCTCCGGACTGTTTGGTCCTGTGTTTGGGCTGGTCTATTCTAAGCACCCTGTATGTTGGCGTGACCGTTTGTTTGCCGGAGAATACATTTATGATATACTGAACCCTGCTCTCTGCGCCTGATTCCAACCCACCACTCCTAGTATCCCGTGACACTGTTTGAAGAGAGACTGAATGGGTTTCAGATACAATATAATTATTATAACTATTAGGTTTTATTTGTAGTAAACGTTTTGGGTTTAAGGGGATTTCCATGTTCCCAGAGACAAGATATCTTAAAGGGGTACACTCACATATGGAATATTAGGAGTTTTATTTTCTGAGTTTTAATTAAACAAGTGATAAAAAAAAAAGAAAAAGACAAAGGGTTCTTTAATATGTCTAATATGGTATGGAACACGAATGTAAGGGGGTAGTGTAACCTTTGACCTGTTTTCATGGCTCTCCCAGGTTGTCTGATCAGCCACAGGGGGTGCCATTTGGATAATGAATTTGTGGTCATAGGTAATACTGTTTTTTAAGGTAAATTAATTTGAATGGAGTTTAATGAACCTATATAAGACTTTAGAAATTGCCACCATAGACATGTTTTTCCCAAAAAATCCATGAGTTTAGATAAAGCCAAACAGTGAGACATTTAGTTAAAATTTGGAAACAACACATAGTTGTTACCTGATTGTTATGAGAAAAAGAACTACAGACAGATAGGGGGAAAAGGCAGACAGACGAGCCCCCCCCCCGCACTGCAGAGACCTGGAAGGTTGGAGAGCAGAGAGGAGAAGTTTTAGAAGGGTGCCAGGACGAGCAAAGATAACAGAATGGGTAGATAACAGTTACTGAGTGGAGACAAAAGGGAGAATTGGGCATGTGGAGAATGAAAGGGGCGCTCCTACATGATAATGTCAGAACAGAAGGATAATTTACTAATCTTACCTAAGTCATTATTTAGAGTAGTTAAGGTTGTTACCTGGGCAGAGCCAGGTATCAAAAGGGGGATGGGTAAATTGTGGTCTAAGATAGGATGGGGCCTATTGGATAATAAACTAATAAAATATATATATATTCTAGCTAACAAATAGGCATAGAGGTTAAAGATATAATCAGATAGAACAAATGAGAAACTGTTTGTTAACCAAACCTGTATGTCCAAGATTTTATGCATTACAGGTGAATTAAAGGAGAAGGTGATTCACTCAATCCAGTCCATGAGGAGAATAGATGGGAAGCAACCCATTGGGATGGGGCCATACTAAGTATTCATGGTGACAGCCTTTGCTGTGAGAATAGCTGAAAGAGCTACCAGGGGACATATCACACATTGTTGGAGGGTAAGACACATTGACACTGTCGAACACTGTTCGAGAGGAGAACTGGAATTAACAGAATTCCGGGGGCCATCTCTCGAATGAAGAACTTCCTTTTCCCGTCATTCCATCCCTGTGTTTGTTCATAAATGTGGAGGTGTGTCTGGCCTCTGGCTGCTGATGTGTTGTCTGGGAGAGTGTGGGGTTTTACAGGAGTGCCAGTGTACCTGTGTAATGGGAGAGGGTGTCCGTATGGGGATTACATGATAACCAACTTCAAATCAAATCAAATTTTATTTGAAGTTGGGACAGTTTTGGGATTGGAGAAGAGGGTACCCTTATAACATAGGGGATCCCACAAAGGTGGATAGGTTTTCCATGATATGGGGAAAACCTGGGAGCACTGTTGAACTCTGTAAAGGTGATGAAATCCTACTAACCATTGGTCTATTAAGCTTTCTGATGCAGGAACCTATACCCTCGGTCTGGAAATGAATGGGGCTGACACGATGGGTGTGTTCTCTGTAAAAGTGCTGCCTGAGCCACAGCGGTCCCAGACGAACCACAGCCAGACCCAGAAACACTCCTCCACCACTCCAGGCCCAACCCTGTCTCCACCAACCAAAATACCAAACCCTATCCAGGTAATTAATGTTAAGGATATCACAGATAGCGACCAATTGGATACTGAAATTGGATATGACAGTAGGGAAAATATGTGGTTGGCATACATGCAATATACTGCCAAGACATTACAAAGGAAGGGCTGTTATTTGTGGCCATACTAGGCCTGTATTGGCTACTCATCCATTTCCCTTGGGAAAGGGGGAAGGATGGAGGTGTATACTGTAAAGTTTTTACCATGTTAAACCCAACTCCACCCTTTGTAAGACACTGTCTCTAGTGTTCCCGGAAGTCCCTCCTCAAAAGACTCCATGGGGTGTTAAGGCATATGGAGGTAACTACAGTTGCATCACTGGTACAGGTAGGGGTTTTGACTATGGGCGGTTGCCTGCAGCAGATTGTAATAGTAACATAACCATTAATGCCACCTGGCCATTGAAAGGCTTGAATCAAACTAAGGGTGTTGCTGATGTATGGTGGATGTGTGGCCCAAACAGGCATTTAACACCTGTCCTTAGAGGTAACTGGCAGGGTACGTGTGCTTTAGCCAGTCTGATAATACCACTAACCATGATTGAAGTTACAGCTAATCAGCTCCTGGTACTCCAGATATAAGCGTGATGCACCTTGGTCTGAGTTAACGGATAATATACATTTCAACCTACTAGGTGTGCCAGTAGGTGTTCCTCGGGAATTCCAGGCCCTATACAGGAATGATTGTTTATGCCATCTACTACCCATTATTGGCCGAGCTATTGTGGATGCCAAACAGACCTCATGGATAAATATAATTACACCCACACTGCCCTTACTGGTATGGCTGAGCAATTGGAGGCTACTACCAGGACCGCCAGGCAGAATAGATTGACTTTAGATATGATCCTGGCCAGTCAGGGAGGGGTTTGCAAAATGTTTGGTGAACAATGTTGTACATTTATACCTAATAATACTATCCCAGATGGGAGCATATCAAAAGCATTGGTTGGGTTGGACGAGTTTTCGGCAGAAATGAAGGGCGTGGCTGGGGTGGAGGAGTCTGGCTGGATGTCTTGGATGGGGGTGTAGCTTGGTGAGTATGCATCACTGGTGGTTACTGGATTTCTGACCCTAATTCTTGTATTTTTGTTATTGATGTGTCGTGCTGCTTGCATCATACCTTGTTTGAAGAAGTCTGTTACGGATGTGGTACAGGCTTCAGGTATGATGCCCTTGCTTGATGCTCCTGAAGGAGATGCAGATACGGAATCTAACTTCCGGAGAAAGATGGGGCTGACTGAGGATGATCCCTTGTTTGTTGTGGGTGAGGTCGTGGAAAGATAACTTCTTAAATACATGACGTGTACGATATAACTTGTCCTCTCTTATGTGATGGTTTAGAGTGCCTGGGTGGCAAGGAGCCCACCTGGTACAGGATAGGAGTAGCTGAGAGGACCAGATGGTTTATAATAATGCTTTGCTCTGCTTTACTCTGTTTTCCATGACCAAAGTTTTATCCTATATCTAACATGTCAATAAACAATAAAGTTTTATCCTATTTTTGATAAGTGAGGTGTCAAAAGGGGGAGACAAAAGCATATTTTCATTTTTATTTGTTGATTTTTCTTTTATGTTGTTCTGTAAAAAAATAAAAAAAATAATGAATAATCAACTTTTTATTATTTTCATGAAATGCTATTAACATATTCCTATGTTGGGACCGCTGAAATAAAGGATAATGAATGACGCCCTAGGGGGTGTCAAAAGGGGGACTCAAATTTAACACCGTTTTTTAAATTCTGTTTTTTAAACGAGCTGTTGTTCTCTTTTGAAATGAGGGTTTTAAGTTCCTATGTGGCTGGTAGTCAATCTAGTACATAGTGGGATCTAATGGAGGACATGAGGGTATTTTAAACTTTGTAGCTTTTATATGATTCATTGCTGAATTTTTATTCACACCCTTGTGAGTGTGAAAAGGGGGATTGTGAGGTTCTGTGTTATGCACTATAGCCTGTTACCATATCATATGTGATTGAATATTATCTGCTGTTGGCTTGTGTGGATGTATGTGTTATGCAACATGGCTGACTTGAGACATTGTTAATAGTTTCAGGGCCATGGGCCTTTCTCATGATGGAAAAATACAGAATGACATGAAGACAGGACCTGTGCAATGAGTTGGGGGGGCCACATTCAGAACGTAGTGTTGCGAGAACAAACTGTCTTTTGTTAGATAACAGGAGTCAGGTGCCTGATAACTGTATATTCTACACAACTACAACGACTGACCGCTGAAGCAGCTGGGGGGCTGGGACCAGCCTCTGCGCCAACAATCAATGATAGGCTGGGTGAGTCTAAACCACGCCCAGTCTCTACTCTGACAGGCCGGCTCAGAAGCAGGAACTACCTCTGTCAGAGTATATTTATAATATCTTTGTCAGGAACAAGTCAGTTCTCTGTTTGCCCTGCGAGGTAGGACAGAGAGTCCGTATATGCGAAAATTACATTTAGCACTTATTGCTTAGCTAATAAAAAATGTATAGTATACAATCGGTGACTCAATGTCATATTTATCCTGATACCAGATTCGAATTGACGCAAACCTAACACACCCTCTGTAGTGCCTTGCGGTCGGAGGCTGAGCAGTTGCCATACCAGGCAGTGATGCAACCAGTTGGCATGTTGCTACAGTTACCCATTACTGGCTAGCTAGTTTTATAGTTTGGTCATTTATTCCAATACGTTTCAGAATTCCCCAAAATATATTTATGAAGCTAGCTACGTTTTATACTGTTCTCACTACTAGACTAAGCCAATTTGCCAACCCTAAAATCAAATAAGTTTCTACAATGACAAAAGTGCAGATTAGAAAACACTGTCGTGCTATCTTCTATCATCATTTGCGTGCTGACTCCATGCTAAATTATCATGCCACTTTGCCACTAGGCATCCTCGTAGAAAGGTGTTGATTGAGCTCATTTCATACACAGAGCGGCTGTGAGTTGTCTACTTAGACATACCACATTTTTTGAACTGAATGTTCAACATAGTAGGAATTCCAACTATACCAGTGAAAGAAAAACCAGGCATTGTGCCAAATCAATGTTTTATTATTATTATCAGAATCATCACTTCTTTATTAGACTTGGCAGCCGATAGTGGGCACTAGATCTGCACTATCGTCTAGGCTTGATATACATTGGCGTGAATGCTAATTGATTTTAGGACAAACGACTAAGTAAACTCATTCTCAAAATCTGATGTACACCTATACCCTGATCTCATTTTTACATTTTAGTTGTTAAGCTGACGCGCTTATCCAGAGAGACTTACAGGAACAATTAGGGTTAAGTGCCCTCCTCAAGGGCACATTGACAGATTTTTCACTTAGTCATATGGGGATTCGAAACAACGACCTTTTGGTTACAGGCCCAATGCTCTTAACAGTACCTGCTCCTCCTCCCACCTATGTCTGTAACCTCTAATCAAGGACTTTGGCAGACTCAGAGGCATGGCGCACTTTGAGTTTCTTTAAAGGGACTGTCTCTTGTTCTACAGAGGTCTTTTCAGAAACTTTTTCTTCACTGGGGACAACCCCCTGAGGTGAAGATGCACAGGGTTAATTGAGGGAGTGAGATCGGATTTACGGGATCCATCCAACAGGTCATGTGCAGAGAATTAGTCAGCTCACTGTTTTAATCTGTAGATGGACTCACATTTAAATCAACATGCAAATCACACCTGTTCCCCACTTCTTTTCTCGTGCCTCATTTACATATGAGCAGCTTTTGGTTTGGCTCTTTGAAAATGTCAGCGCAGATAACAATCAATGGGAGTGGCTGTACATTATTGTCCTGTTTTGAAACTATTGCCTTCTCAGTTTCAATGGGCATGATGCTCCTGTGACCCAATGACATGTGCCTTAATTTCTTAGTCACCATTTGAGGGACAGCACATTCATATGAATGTTTTTCTCTTGTCAAAGCTCTTTTCTTATCATGGAAGACTTCAGTTACTGGTTTTCTCAACCGTGTACAAACATTTCTTGGAACAATGTCGATTTTCAAAACAGTTTACACAAGACACAGAACCTTGTGGCCTTTTGCAAAACAGTAAATACATTTTCAAAATGTATTTGCCATCTCAAAACATAAATATACTGAACAAAAATAAAATTTGTAAAATATTGGTCCCATGATTCATAGGCTGAAATAAAAGAGCAAAGACATTTTCCATACGCACAAAAAACTATTTTCTCAAATTTTGTGCACAAATTTGTTTACATCCCTGATAGTGAGCATTTCTTCTTTGCCAAGATAATGCATCCACCTGACAGGTGTGGCATATCAAGAAGCTGATTAAACAGCATGACACAGGTGCACCTTGTGCTGGGGACAATTTATTTAAAGGGGGAGATCAAGCTGATCCTAACTGTTATAGACCTATTTCTATTTTGCCCTGTTTATCAAAAGTGTTGGTAAAACTTGTCAATAATCAGCTGACTGGCTGTCTTGTTGTCTATAGTATTCTCTCTGGTATGTAATCTGGTTTCCACTCAGGTTATGGATGTGTCACTGCAACCTTAAAGGTCATCAATGATGTCACCATTGCCCTTGATTCTAAGAAAAGTTGTGCTGCTATTTTTATTGACTTGGCCAAAGCTTTTGATACGGTAGACCATTCCATTCTTGTGGGCCGGCAAGGGAGTATTGGTGTCTCTGAGGGGTCTTTGGCCTGGTTTGCTAACTACCTCTCTCGAAGAGTGCAGTGTATAAACAACATAGCTCAAGCAGTAGGATGCTCTGTCCTCCATTTATATGCAGATGATAAAGTCTTATACTCAGCTGGCCCCTCCCCGGATTTTGTGTTGAATGCTCTTCAACAAAGCTTTCTTAGTGTCCAACAAGCTTTCTCTGCCCTCAACTTTGTTCTGAACACCTCCAAAACAAAAGTCATGTGGTTTGGTAAGAAGAATGCCCCTCTCCCCACAGGTGTGATTACTACCTCTGAGGGTTTAGAGCTTGAGGTAGTCACCTCATACAAGTACTTGGGAATATGGCTAGATGGTGCACTGTCCTTCTCTCAGCATATAACAAAGCTGCAGGCTAAAGTTAAATCTAGACTTGGTTTCCTCTATCGTAATCGCTCCTCTTTCACCCCAGCTGCCAAACTAACCCTGATTCAGATGACCATCCTACCCATGCTAGATTATGGAGACATACTTTATAGATCAGCAGCTAAAGCTGCTCTCGAGCGTCCAGATATTCTTTACCTTTCGGCCATCAGATTTTCCACCAATGCTTCTTATAGAACACATCACTGCGCTCTATACTCCTCTGTAAACAGGTCATCTCTGTATACCCGTCGCAAGACCCACTGGTTGATGCTTATTTATAAAACCCTCTTAGGCCTCACTCCCCCCTATCTTAGATATCTACTGCAGCCCTCATCCTCCACATACAACACCCGTTCTGCCAGTCACATTCTGTTAAAGGTCGCTCGTCTTTTCAGTCCGCTGCAGCTCAGCTAGTGACACGAAACGAGCTGCAACAAACACTCAAACTGGACAGTTTTATTTCAATCTCTTCATTCAAAATCTCAATAAGGGACACTCTTACTGACAGTTGTGGCTGCTTTGCATGATGTATTGTTGTCTCAACCTTCTTGCCCTTTGTGCTGTTGTCTGTGCCCAATAATGTTTGTACCATGTTTTGTGCTGCTACCATGATGTGCTGCTGCCATGTTGTGCTGCTACCATGTTGTTGTCATGTTGTGTTGCTACCATGCTGTGTTGTCATGTGTTGCTGCCTTGCTATGTTGTTGTCTTAGGTCTCTCTTTATGTAGTGTTGTGTTGTCATGGTATGTGTTTTGTCCTATATCTTTTATTTTTTTTAAATCCCGTTATTTTTTTAAAGTCCTGTCCCCGCAGGAGGCCTTTTGCCTTTCGGTAGGCCATCATTATAAATAATCATTTGTTCTTAATTTAACTGACTTGCCTAGTTAAATAAAGGTTAAATAAATAAAATACTAATAAAAGGCCACTCTAAAATGTGCAGTGTTGTCACACAGCACAATTGCCACAGATTTCTCACGTTTTGAGGGAGCGTACAATTGGCACACTGACTGCAGCAATGTCCATCAGAGCTGTTGCCAGAGAATTGAATGTTGATTATTCTACCATAAGCCGCCTCCAATGTCGTTTTAGAGAATTTGGCTGTACGTCCAACTGGCCTCACGACCGCAGATCATGTGTAACCACGCCAGCCCAGGACCTCCACATCCGGTTTCTTCACCTGTGGGATCGTCTGACATTAGCCATCCGGACAGCTGATGAAACTGTGGGTTTGCACGAGAAAAACAATTCTCCACAAACTCTCAGCTCATCTGGCTGCTCGTCGTACTCATCAGGGTCTTGACCTGACTGCATTTCTGCGTCGTAACCGACTTCATTGTGCAAATGCTCACCTTCGATTGCCCCTGGCATGCTGGAGAAGTGTGGTCTTTACGGATGAATCCTGATTTCAACTGTACTGGGCAGATGATGTTGTGTGGGTGAGCGGTTTGCTGATGTCAATGTAGCAAACAGAGTGCCCCATGGTGTTGGTGGTGTTATCTTATGGGCAGGCATAAGCTACAGACAACGAACACAACTGAATTTTATCGATGGCAATTTGAATACATAGAAGTACAGTGACAAGATCCTGAGGCCCATTGTCGTGCCATTCATCTGTGCCATCACCTCATGTTTCAACATGATAAGGCATGTCCCAAGGATCTGTACACAATTCATGGAAGCTGAAAATGTCCCACTTCTTCCATGGCCTACATACTCACCAGACATGTCACCCATTGAGCAATTTTGGGATGCTCTGGATCGACGTGTACGACAGTGTGTTCCAGTTCCTGCCAATATCCAGCAACTTCGCACAGCCATTGAAGAGGAGTGGGACAACATTCCACAGGCCACAATCAACAGCCTGATCAACTCTATGCAAAGGAGATCTGTCGCGCTGCATGAGGCAAATTATGGTCACACCAGATACTGGTCACACCTGACCGACAGCTGCATATCTGTATTCCCAGTCATATGAAATCTATAGATTAGGGCCTAATGAATTTATTTAAATTTCCTTACACAACTCAGTCAAATCTTTGAAAATGTTGTATTTTGCGTTTATATTTTTGTTCAGTAAAAACCATACTGTATATCAGCAAAATTGCAAATACATTCATCAAAAGAACATGTCTGTCTGCAAAGGATGACAAACTGGTAAAGCATCATCCAAAACACAACCAAAACAAACTGCAAATGCATACAAAAAGTTTGTAGTCACACACATAATCATTGTAGTCATTGTATGCAAGGAATACGGAACCAAATACTGAAGACATTCAGGCTGGTTAAGGTGTTGGTTTGACAGTTGCTGGACCTGGGTTCAAGTCCCAGTTGGGGCTACAGCTACCCCTCAAATTCCATACAATATACTTTCATGGTCGGTTTCAATGAATTGCCCATATTTTTACCTACAACTTCTGAGTCCGTTGGAGAGGATCACCTCTGATCTACAAATAGTATTCCTTGCAAAATAATAGTTTTTTTGCGATTTAATATTCACAGAGCTACGCTTCCCATGGCTTAGGCAATCCTTCAACCACATGCCAGACATTGATTGATTGATTGATTGATTGATTGATTGATTGATTGATTGGAGACAGCTTGTACCAATTACAGAACATTTCCTAGGATTTCCTACCTTTAGCAACACTAGTGAATAAGGCTGGAAATGCCAGTTAAAGCATTGCCTCAAAAAGTGCCCCAAAACTCCTGGTCCTAGTCATACCGTACTTCATACTCATACATGATGCAAAATGAAACTGTACGTCTCATTTACAGCAGGTACTTAAGGTTATTCACCCCATAGGCATAGTTTACATAGTTACCATGATCAACTTGTTTGTCTTGCTTTTGGATAACACGGTCAGAGTTGGTTACACCCACTGCCGATTGCAAAACAGAGCTCGCAGCTCAACTTCCTGAATTGAAACAGAATACAAGAGAGTCCTGAGCTAGAAGAATTTCACATAGGCCTACCATAAACCTACGTTTTAACCCTTGATAATGTGCAACAATGGGGTAACTGCCAGGTGATAACACAGCCGCCCACTTTGAATGCAAAGTTATTTTCAGACCACCACATCTGCCCACCTGCCATGTCAACGGCTTTTGGCTGACTTAGGTAGACTCTCAATTGCATTCTCCTCACATCCTCTCTCCTTGCCTCCTTCTCAAAACCCATTGGAGAAGGTCAAAGGGGAGGGAAGCAAGTAGAGAGGACGCGAGGAGTATGCAATTGAGATTCTCCCCTAGTACCCACGCTAACGCTATTCCTCCCTCCCACGCACTCCTGAAATGTCACCTCTGCCCAACAACCTATATCCCCTCCCTCACCCTAACTCTCCCTCAGCAGCAGTAACTTCTGATGAAGACTTTCCTTTCAGCTGTGACTCAACTGTGAGGATTCTGAAGGGGGTTGCCTGCTTTTCAAGCACTATGGGCCAAGGCCGTGAGAGGTCAGACGTGTGGGTTTACTTTCAGAATTACATTGTTAGAAAGAGTGAAAAAAATGTAATGAGAATTTTGTTAAAGTGAAACACGTATGTGTGTGTGAGAACCAAGATGCTTTAGAAACGTAATGTGGATGGTTTAGCTAAAAACATGAGCAGGTCAATGTGGTAGTGTCCAGTTGCACTTTGGCACAGGCCCATATGTCTCCACTGGAAAACACACCACACATCAGTAATAGAATCACTCTAAAAACAGAAAACACAGAAGAATGTCATTTTTGAAAGCCAATCATTGAGCAATATCCAGTTACTCACATACGAAATGTAGAAATATGTTCTGTAGAGTTTGTTCATACGCAAGCACACACACACACACACACACACACTTTGTTGATACGCAAGCACACGCACACACACAAATACACACAGTGTTGAAATAAGCAACAAGACAATGTCAGGTTTTCTTAATAAAAATAATTCATTTCAGGACAACATATAAATAAGTATTGAAACGCACAATACAGATAATATTTGTTATGAATAAATACTTAACAAACAAAACAAAGCTTTTCATACAATACCCTATTATTGAAAGGTTACACAAAAATGTATCTCACAACTTTTGCATGTTTTGTTACAACTTTGCGTGTTTACGTCTAACATTGGAATGTCCCTATGCATGTCAAGGAAAGTACCATCCTAAATTCCGGAGCAGCTTATTAAGTATTGTGCAAGTAGTATGTGATGATCAGAGTTCCGACCCATAACCAAAGAGCATGTACTCCTTTGATGTCTCGTAATGAACTGACAACTAATTGCCCTTATATTATATTATGTTTATCATCTGATTAAAGACCAGATCTCTATCTAGGCTACCATAAATCTCATTTTTTAACAGACGTCAGATATGCATATTGAACAGACGTTCTTTTGTTTCATCGTTGCGTTGGTTAAGAGGTCACGAGAATGCTTTGTAGATGATGGCACGTTTTTTGGCAGGAACAAAAATGTCAGTTCAAATATATAGATATAAAAGAAGAAAAGGAATGTCAGTTTGCTTGCGCATATCACACAGGTGTGAGTACTGGAGTGAGGCATCGTGTGAGCAGAGCAGATTTCAGCAGAGCCCCTATGATGAAGAGGTACTCTACTGCAAGCCAGGTTCTACAGGTGGAGAGGTATTTTACTGCAGGCTGGGGCCTACCAGCTCATGGTAGCTAAGAGCACTGGCTGCCATGCCACAGCTACATGGTGTGAACCAAGCCAAGGGGGTGTGTTTCTCTTTCATTTTTTCCCCCACAGGTGTATTTGTTTACCTTCTCTTGGCCTCCCTCCTCTGACTGAGGTATTGAGCTCTAAGGGGATTTCTCCTGCACTTATGTTTTCTTTCCTTTCCTTTCAAACACACACTCCTTTCTTCACTGGCAATCCCCTTGGACGAGATCAACTGAACTCTGCTCTTATCTTTCTCTGTAAGTTAGTCATTAACTTGGAGTCTGTGTGAAGGTAATTGCCCAGCATTAACAGAGGCCACATATAGAACATACTGTAACGCGGTACAACTCTCAGGGCAAGCATTAACTTGTATTTCTACAGTACAGATACAAAAGTGGTCAACAGCAAACAAGAACACAACCACAAAAGGCAACAGCATCTGTACTGCCAGCAGACATCTATGCGGCGGTGGGAGAGGTTGAATATTATTGAGTTCTAACTACTGTTTTCTCTGTCATGTCACAGAACCTCCATGTTTGCTTTCTGTACAAGTAGCACCATACTTTTAAGGGTCCTGCCCACTCGCAAATGCTCAGAGACTGTACATTAGCTGTCTAGGTAGGTGCAGTTTTTGAGACTGTAACTACTCCTGTTTAACACCGAATTTTGACTAAACAAACTCATTTTGGCAGTGCATGATGGCTTTGGCACAGCTTTGCACTTGTCAGAACTTTGGTCAATGAGGTTCTTAAACAAAAGCTGTGGTTTATCACATTATTGTGTAGGTAGCTAGCTGCTTCATAGATAATTCCTTGGCCGTATTATTAAGCAGTTTACACATTGCGCTTTTTTCAAGATACAATCAGTAGTCCAGCATGATACAGTATGTACTTAGATACATACTGTACATATGTTGTCAGTTTTATGACACGTATACCTCACCTCTCGTCCTGTACACGTGAGATAATAATAATTGCACTAAGAGGTATTCTGCCGGCCATTTCTACTGCCCCCGCTCTTCATGAACACATTTTAAAATGGGCTTTTGGCTGTAAGGTCACTAGTTTCAGAGATGCATTGACTAGCATCGTGGCACGGCCATTTTAATCTTCCCCAAACCTTTGGGCTCACCCCCTGTAGATCTGCTTAAAGAGGTCACATTCATTACAGTAGCCTTGCTTCTCTTGGTTAGCATAGTGCTCACAGCCTAGGGTTTTACAGCGCTGCTTTGTCTTCTCTTTAGGTGCCCCTGCCCTCTCCCTGCGACTCTCTCTCTGCCCCCGCGTGTTTCGCGTGTGGCACTCTGGACACAGGTCTGTGCAGCCGGGGGAGATGTTACTGCAGCCACTCCGCCTACACGTTGCCTGGGTCTGGGTCTGGGTCTGCGTCTGTCTGGTTCTGTCTCTTTCTGGTTTAGCTGTTCGCTGCAGAGAGAGAGAAAAACAGAGGAACATTGTCACTTGTGGAAACAAATCATTCTATCTGATCTAAGACTTTTATTTACTCTCTGAAACATTGTATAAAATTATCTGCAATTCAAAATGTGGTGTACAGCCACTGGGCCCTGTGTGAGAGGGAGGGAGACACTCACCATGACCAGTGGAGGGGAGTGGGTGCCGGGAGCCCTGGTAGCAGCCTGGTTGAGCCTGGTGCTCTGCTCCTTTACGTAGCACTTGTTGCAGTAACCCTCCAGCATGACCTTGCCCATGGCCCCACAGTCCGGGCCCCGACAGCGCGAAGCATCCTGGAAACCTGCCTCTGACGCGTGACGACTCTGGATTGGAGCAGGGGGAGGATGAGGGGTCGCCACTGGGGGAGGTGAACACAGCAAAACCACACGTCAAACTCACATATGACCACACACAATATCAACTTATCTTGAGATTCCAGTAAATTTGCAGGTTTCCCAGTACTGTCTCGTGTAAACATTTTGTTTGTTTCATGTTGTCTCTAAGTATACTGATATAAGTAGATTAATAGTAGACATGACAACTGTGGGTTTGATGTGGCCTGATTCCCTTTGATGAAATCAAGGTTTTGCTGGGAAATGATTAGAATAGCATTTCTTGTTAAAATGACTATGAGCAAGCGGCTGATTAGACTTACGGTGGTTGGTCTGATAGTCCAGGTAACAGATGGTGCAGAATCCAAGATTCTGTTGAGTCCCGAAGAACTGGCATCCCGACCTCTTACAGGGCCGGCCAGACGTGTGGCCGTTGAGAGCCGAGGTGCCTGAGCGCTCAGAGTCCCTTGGCTGGGGCTGGGTCCATAACGACCCAGAGGAGGCCTCTATCCTGGCTGCTGCCGGTGGCTGGGGATCCTCGCCCCTCTCCGTAGCGGTCCTCTGGAGGCATGGGGGGCACAGTCCGTTAAATATCCTGAAGGCCTTCTGGTGGCACACGTTGCACCGCTCTGTCTCCTGCTCCCGTCCCGCGCCCCACTGGGGCCAGCCGAGGTGGGCAGGCAGGGGGAGGCCCGAGGGGCCATCAGCAGTGGGTGCATTCTGCCGGGTGTTGAAGCAGCGTTCACACAGACCATCGTGCTCCACGCTGAGGGTGAAAAGGCAGCCGGGTGTCTTGCACTTCATGGCGTGGGTCTCGCTGTACAGGCTGAGGCTGGGCGCCGTGGGTGGGGGAGGGACGGAACGTGGGCTGGATAACACTGCCCGGCAGCCACTACTACACTCTGGCTCACAAGCCTGACCACCGCCTTTCGTAGGAGCGGCCTCTATCCTCCCGTTAGGCTGGCCCTGGCGTTTCTCAAAGCACTCGTGGCAGTGTGGCTGGGTGTCCACGGAGACGTAGAAGGTGCATCGTGGTGTGGCACAGCGGATCTCGATAAGGGACAGCTGGGACACGGAGAAGGGGGGTGGTCTATGGGGCTGGGCGGCCCACAGTTGGTCCTTGTCTTCCTGCCAGCGCTTGTACTCGTGGTTGACCAACTGGAGGTAGTCCTCCATCAGGTTCATGTCCTCAGGCAGGTTCCCTTCATCCAACCTGGGAGGCAACATGGAACACACTCAGAACTATTGATAGCCTAATCACACACCTCTCGGCCAGGTCGTCATCTATTGACAATTGGTTCTCAACTGACCCACTCGATTAAATAAGGTAAATACAAATGAAGTACTATTATGCCACAAACATACTTTTAAAAACAGATTTGTAGTGCTTTTTAAACCGTGCTTTATATCCTGTTCTCTGTAGTTCCCCATGCCTCTAGTGTCCCACCCACCTGGCAGCGTTGATGATGCGTGTGGTGTCATAGCCCAGTCCAATGACAGGGATTTCAATCAGCATCAGATAGTCCTTCAGCAGCCTCTCCTTCTGCGTCTGCTCCTTCTCCATCAGGAAGTGCACCTTGAGCTCCTCGAAGCCCCCACGACCCGGGTTGATCAGCGGCACCGCTCGGATCTCTGGGGCACACAGTCATAATAATAATACATGAATAATACATAGATGTTAGGTATATACCACTTTTCTGGGACCCAATGACGCTGTACAACAAAAACAGCAGAATAAATTACTAAATTGAGTAGGATGCGGTATATAGGTCACATTCACCCTCATTCTACAAGCACTCCTCAACAGGGTAATCTATCAATGACGGTTACTGTACACACCCGGGCCACTGTCTTTGATGGTGATGAGGGGGGCAAAGTGCTGGGAGTCGTAGCCGAGCACTATGGGGTATTTGTAGCACTCCCCTGGAGGCCAGTGTAAAGGCAGGTAGATGCCCCCCACATTGAGGGGAGAGAAGGAGGAGCAGGATTTCATGCTACGTAGCACCTGGTCTGTAAGGATACAGCCATGAGTTAGACACTGGACACCATACTTGACTGATTGCTTCTACTGCAATAGCAGACAGACCTACAGAAAGAGGTACAGAAACTGTACACACCAGACCAGGGTCAAAAGAATTTGTCAAACACTTTCAAAAATGTGTGCTTGAGTTTGACCTGTACAATTGAACCAACAGAATAGAGACGGAGCATACTTGTACAATGTAAACAAAACTTCTGATGAACTGAATGATGAAAGGCTCCATTGAGAAAGGCTGTACCTGCGATGACGATGATGGGCCTGCGGAGGATGTTTGAGAGGACAAAGATGTGTATGTCTTCCAGGGAGTCAAACTGCAGCCCGTTGCTGCTGGATACAGGTGATGCCATCTTGAT
Source organism: Oncorhynchus kisutch (assembly GCF_002021735.2). Classification (NCBI taxonomy): domain Eukaryota; kingdom Metazoa; phylum Chordata; class Actinopteri; order Salmoniformes; family Salmonidae; genus Oncorhynchus; species Oncorhynchus kisutch. The sequence goes on along the minus strand of NC_034198.2, from coordinate 26,620,569 downwards.
GATCTTCTCCCATTCCTCCTCCCAATTCTGAAAATACAAAACATTTTGAGATAGTATCATAATGTTCAAAGCAGCCTACAAACAGGTGATACTACTAACAGACCTGGGTGATACTACTAACAGACCTGGGTGATACTACTAACAGGTGATACTACTAACAGACCTGGGTGATACTACTAACAGGTGATACTACTAACAGACCTGGGTGATACTACTAACAGACCTGGGTGATACTACTAACAGACCTGGGTGATACTACTAACAAGTGATACTACTAACAGACCTGGGTGATACTACTAACAGGTGATACTACTAACAGACCTGGGTGATCCTACTAACAGGTGATACTACTAACAGACCTGGGTGATACTACTAACAGGTGATACTACTAACAGACCTGGGTGATACTACTAACAAGTGATACTACTAACAGACCTGGGTGATACTACTAACAAGTGATACTACTAACAGACCTGGGTGATACTACTAACAAGTGATACTACTAACAGACCTGGGTGATACTACTAACAGGTGATACTACTAACAGACCTGGGTGATACTACTAACAGGTGATACTACAAACAGACCTGGGTGATACTACTAACAAGTGATACTACTAACAGACCTGGGTGATACTACTAACAGGTGATACTACTAACAGACCTGGGTGATACTACTAACAGGTGATACTACTAACAGACCTGGGTGATACTACTAACAGACCTGGGTGATACTACTAACAGACCTGGGTGATACTACTAACAAGTGATACTACTAACAGACCTGGGTGATACTACTAACAGGTGATACTACTAACAGACCTGGGTGATCCTACTAACAGGTGATACTACTAACAGACCTGGGTGATACTACTAACAAGTGATACTACTAACAGACCTGGGTGATACTACTAACAGACCTGGGTGATACTACTAACAGACCTGGGTGATACTACTAACAGACCTGGGTGATACTACTAACAGACCTGGGTGATACTACTAACAGACCTGGGTGATACTACTAACAGGTGATACTACTAACAGACCTGGGTGATACTACTAACAGGTGATACTACTAACAGACCTGGGTGATACTACTAACAAGTGATACTACTAACAGACCTGGGTGATACTACTAACAGGTGATACTACTAACAGACCTGGGTGATACTACTAACAGACCTGGGTGATACTACTAACAAGTGATACTACTAACAGACCTGGGTGATACTACTAACAGGTGATACTACTAACAGACCTGGGTGATACTACTAACAGGTGATACTACTAACAGACCTGGGTGATACTACTAACAAGTGATACTACTAACAGACCTGGGTGATACTACTAACAGGTGATACTACTAACAGACCTGGGTGATACTACTAACAGACCTGGGTGATACTACTAACAGACCTGGGTGATACTACTAACAGACCTGGGTGATACTACTAACAAGTGATACTACTAACAGACCTGGGTGATCCTACTAACAGGTGATACTACTAACAGACCTGGGTGATACTACTAACAGGTGATACTACTAACAGACCTGGGTGATACTACTAACAGGTGATACTACTAACAGACTAGGGTGATACTACTAACAGGCGATACTACTAACAGACCTGGGTGATACTACTAACAAGTGATACTACTAACAGACCTGGGTGATACTACTAACAGGTGATACTACTAACAGACCTGGGTGATACTACTAACAGGTGATACTACTAACAGACCTGGGTGATACTACTAACAGGCGATACCACTAACAGACCGTGGTCAAATATATACAATACGTCAAACACTTTCAAATACTTGGGCTGCACTTGACATAGCTTGCCTGGTACAATGACACCAATGGAATAGGCCCAAAAGTGCAAACTCCAAACTAAATTAAGCACGCCTTACTATACTTTCCAAGTATCTGACATTATGCAATTATCATTGTGCACCCAGGTCTGCCATAGTAACACCATCCTAGCCGTAGCAGGGCCTCCGTTCCTCACCATGGTGCTGTAACGCAGGCCAGTCTGGGTGAACTCCTGAGACTGCAGCAGCTCAGTCTGGAAACGGGCTCTGAAGTTGCCCGTGTCTGTCTCCTTTAGCACGCTGAACAGGGCCTTCCTCAGGACCAGGTCTGTGTCCTGCACCCCCAGCATGTACTGAGAGGCAGCATGGAGAAGACAGTTCCCATCTCCTGCAACACATGAGAAATGGGAGTAGATATTACATACGGCACAGGATCCCCACTAGAACACATGTAAACAATAATAACATGACCTAGACTAGCATAAGGGGGATATCACATCCTTTATTAATAACAAGCCTGTGTCAACAAATATGTCGACTGACATTATTATGTTGACGCATTCAACTTTGTAGAACACGTACGGTAGATGTTAAGTTTATCTCCAGTCCTTTAATAGGAATCTGTGTTTATGTGAAATACAAAGTGCCCATCCTCACATCACCACAGGTAATACTGCAAGTCATTAACGGCAAAACTATCCATGACAGACAAAGACCCGTATCGCTTGGAGAAAATAGTCTAAAAGGAGAGGGGATTTCCAGACAAGCTCTCACAGTGATCTTTAGGCATCCATTATATCTGACCATCATTCATCACCTTACAGAGGAAATATAAAAAGGCCTGAGAAAGATTGATGTCAGACTCTATCAGCACTGTTAGTTTTTGTGGTGTACTTTTATTGCATTCCTTTTTTATCTTCTTTGAGAGACCAGAGAAAAACTTTGTGCAAGTACTGTGGGCTTTGACACATTAGCCTGGTCCCACACTTTATGTACAGAGGGGAGAACAAGTATTTGATACACTGCCGATTTTGCAGGTTTTCCTACTTACAAAGCATGTAGAGGTCTGTAATTGTTATCATAGGTACACTTCAACTGTGAGAGACCGAATCTACAACAAAAATCTAGAAAATCACATTGTATGATTTTTAAGTAATTAATTTGCATTTTATTGCATGACATAAGTATTTGATCACCTACCAACCAGTATGAATTCCGGCTCTCACAGACCTGTTTTTCTTTAAGAAGCCCTCCTGTTCTCCACTCATTACCTGTATAAAAGACACCTGTCCACACACTCAATCAAACAGACTTCAACCTCTCCACAATGGCCAAGTCAAGAGCTGTGTAAGGACATCAGGGATAAAATTGTAGACCTGCACAAGGCTGGGATGGGCTACAGGACAATAGGCAAGCAGCTTGGTGAGAAGGCAACAACTGTTGGCGCAATTATTAGAAAATGGAAGAAGTTCAAGATGACGGTCAATCACCCTCGGTCTGGGGCTCCATGCAAGATCTCACCTCGTGGGGCATCAATGATCATGAGGAAGGGGAGGGATCAGCCCAGAACTACACGGCAGGACCTGGTTAATGACCTGAAGAGAGCTGGGACCACAGTCTCAAAGAAAACCATTAGTAACACACTACACCGTCATGGATTAAGATCCTGCAGCGCACGCAAGGTCCCCCTGCTCAAGCCAGCGCATGTCCAGGCCCATCTGAAGTTTGAGAGAAGGTCATGTGGTCTGATGAGACAAAAATAGAGCTTTTTGGTCTAAACTACACTCGCCATGTGTTTGGAGGAAGAAGAAGGATGAGTACAACCCCAAGAACACCATCCCAACCGTGAAGCATGGAGGTGGAAACATCATTCTTTGGGGATGCTTTTCTGCAAAGGGGACAGGATGACTTCACCGTATTGAGGGGAGGACGGATGGGTCCATCTATCGCGAGATCTTGGCCAACAACCTCCTACCCTCAGTAAGAGCATTGAAGATGGGTCGTGCCTGGGTCTTCCAGCATGACAACGACCCGAAACACACAGTCAGGGCAACTAAGGAGTGGCTCCGTAAGAAGCGTCTCAAGGTCCTGGAGTGGCCTAGCCAGTCTCCAGACCTGAACCCAATAGAAAATCTTTGGAGGGAGCTGAAAGTCCATATTGCCCAGCGACAGTCCCGAAACCTGAAGGATCTGGAGAAGGTCTGTATGGAGGAGTGAGCCAAAATCCCTGCTGCAGTGTGTGCAAACCTGGTCAAGAACTACAGGAAACTGTAATTGCAAACAAAGGTTTCTGTACCAAATATTAAGTTCTGCTTTTCTGATGTATCAAATACTTATGTCATGCAATAAAATGCAACTGAATTACTTAAAAATCATACAATATGATTTTCTGGAGTTTTGTTTTAGATTCCGTCTCTCACAGTTGAAGTGCACCAATGATAAAAATTACAGACCTCTACATGCTTTGTAATTATGAAAACCTGCAAAATCAGCAGTGTATCAAATACTTGTTCTCCCCACTCTATCAGTCTTCTATTGTTGTCATCACGCCATACAACATGGCTAAAACAGACTGGACCACTAGGCCTAAGACACATACAGAATTGGTTTAAACTCTAACTGTATTTTAATTAGACAGTTGTATGGTCCATTGGCACGTTAACACTGAAATAACCTAAACTAAATAAGAGAATGAAAGAACAGCCTTCAGTGATGACTGGAGAGGGTGACAGACAGGGGCTGAATGAGTAAATCAGGTAAATTACGAGTTGCGTATGCAGGTTTTAATCCAAGTTTAAGAAATCAATGGTAAACTGTAAGGAGAAAATGTTGACTCTTATTGTAGGGCGGCGGGTCTTTTTGTCATTGTGAAACATCAGTGAGTACGGGGAGCCTAGCTCGTCTGAAATACCCTGCTGCCTGCCACACTAAAGAGAGGAATTTCCCTGAGTGTGGTTCTCTGTGACTAAGTGCCGTGAGGCTGCCATTCGACTCTTTCTTGCCTTGTCTGCTGCTCCATAGACATCAGACTCTGGACTTTCCAGAGGGGCGGAGCTTGGCTCGGCTGGAACGCTTTCTCTTTACGAGCTTCGCCGACGACCAGTAGAGGTCTCATTTTCGCGTGGGATGATATATTTTTATATTTACACACCCATATTTCTCTACTTAAAAAAGGAAGTTCTGAGTACTGACATGGGACACCTTCTGCCTTCCTCTTTTTTCTCTTCCACCAGGCTGAAGAACCAGTCTGGGCCTGTAGAGGTGGACACTGTGTTGCACCACTGTTTGTATCTATGTACTACTATATGTGCACTGCTATATATGTATTACTATGTGCACCACTATGTAATATGTACACCACTATTATACCTATGTAATATCTGCACCCCAGTCTGTAGATACCTGCTGCCAATAGAGGCAGGACATGAGCCTAGTAGGGATACAAGGGAAAGGGGCCTAAAATGTTTTTTCTCTTTCTATCCTTTAAATAATTTGATGTATGAGGAGAAAGCTTTCCGTCAGTAAAGGGAACATTCTACCCGAGCAACAACAAACCTCCGAACACAGAACAGGAAATCTTGATTATGTTCCATCTTAAGGTTGAATCATACTGGACAAAAACCTATTTCTGGTAAAAACACACTATGCTTGTTGTGTTGTCAGAATCTTCATATGTAGACGTAAAACCTATACCTGGGGTGTATTCAGTGATTTGAAAAGATTTGACATGTTGCAGATAGAAATGGAATGAGATCTGACACAATTGCCTATTTTAAATGATAAATGGCAAATGTATATGTACTTCTACATAATACATTTCTATCTGAACTTTCTGTAATGTTGCACTCTGCCGAACACTGTGAACAGACCCCTACAGTTGTATATTAATCAGACAATAAAAAATAAAATAACCTGGGCAACCCAGGTGACCCTGCCTTTGAATGTCTGCCTTCAGACTATAAAATCTTGTTGGTAAATGGGCAATTCCCTGGGAAAGTCAACCTGAGCATGCACAATAAAGTTAGTAATTTGCAAACGAAACCACTTTCATAATTATCCAAGGTATAAATGTTGGAGTGCAAGCTTTATTTAACCAGTTGAATTTGGGCCAATACATAGTAGGAGAGCTTGTTTTCCCACTCACAGCTGTCCACTAGTGTTTGTTACAAGGTTGAGATGTTAATGAAATAATACAGGCCTAATGGAATGTCTTCAGTTGTATTTGCTTATCTTACAGTCTTGTGAAGATGGGGGGGGGGGGGGGGGGGGGCAATGTAACATCTACGCCCCTTACATCGGATCGTCTTGAAACTTTCTCTGCAACGTTAACTTTCATCAAGTTGTTTATATATGAGTATCCTTTTTCAGCGTTATGATAGTCGTAACTTCCATAACGGTTGTGGATGTGATGGATATAGATTGATCATATCTTACCTTCAAAAGCATGTGCATTCACACATTTTGTGTGCTTGTTCTGGGATGTATTCTTAGACTTTTACAGAAGTAATATTGATATATTGAATATTATGTGATATAATTTCCCATACATGGAAGTAGTTTTTTAAAGATAGAAAGATGAAAAGAATGTTCATCCACAATCTGTGATTAGTCCTGGAGTGTTATTCAAATGAAACCCCTCAAAATATGCTGACTTCATTCAGGGTCCAGTAAAATGGATTGGTGTTATATGCACATCTACAGTATTTTACCTCATTTGCATAATGTTATATCATATTTCCAATACGGTGTAATACAAGAAAAATGACATATTTGTGTCTACATTCAGTTGGTAAAGGTTCATTTTGAAATACACTACAGTTCAAAAGTTTGGGGTCACTTAGAAATGTCCTTGTTTTTGAAAGAAAAGCAAATTTTTTGACCATTAAAATAACATAAAATTAATCAGAAATACAGTGTAGACATTGTTAATGTTGTAAATTACTATTGTAGCTGGAAACGGCAGATTTTTTATTGAATATCTACATAGGCGTACATAGGCCCATTATCAGCAACCATCACTCCTGTGTTCCAATTGCACGTTGTGTTAGCTAATCCAAGTTTATAATTTTAAAAGGCTAACTGATCATTAGAAAACCCAGACTCAAAATGGCCAGAAACAAAGATCTTTCTTCTGAAACTCGTCAGTCTATTCTTGTTCTGAGTAATGAAGGCTCTTGTACAATGCTGTGTAGTACTCCCTTCACAGAACTGCGTAAACTGGCTCTAACCAGAATAGAAAGAGGAGTGGGAGGCCCCGGTGCACAACTGAGCAAGATGATAAGTACATTAGAGCGTCTAGTTTGAGAAACAGACACCTCACAAGTCCTCAACTGGCAGCTTCATTAAATAGCACCCGCAAAACACAAGTCTCAACGTCAACAGTGAAGAGGCAACTCCGGGATGTAGGCCTTCTAGGCAGAGTTGCAAAGAAAAAGCCATATCTCAGATTGGCCAATAAAAAGACAAGATTAAGATGGGCAAAAGAACACAGACACTGGACAGAGGAACTCTGCCTAGAAGGCCAGCATCTCGGAGTCGCCTCTTCACTGTTGACACTCTAATGTACTTGTCCTCTTGGTCAGTTGTGCACCGAGCCTCCCACTCCTCTTTCTATTCTTGTTAGAGACAGTTTGCGCTGTTCTGTGAAGGGAGTAGTACACAGCGTTGTATGAGATCTTCAGTTTCTTGACAATTTCTTGCATAACCTTCATTTCTCAGAACAAGAATAGACTGACAAGTTTCAGAAGAAAGATCTTTGTTTCTGGCCATTTTGAGCCTGTAATCGAACCCACAAAATCTGATGCTGCAGATACTCAACTAGTCTAAAGAAGGCCAGTTTAAAATGCTTCATTAAATCATAAAAAAACATTTTTAGCTATGCTAACATAATTGCAAAAGGGTTTTCTAATGATCAGTTAGCCTTTTAAAATGCTAAACTTGGAATTGGCTAACACAATATGCCATTGGAACACAGGAGTGATGGTTGCTGATAATGGGCCTCTGTACGCCTATGTAGATATTCCATTAAAAATCTGCCGTTTCCAGCTACAATAGTCATTTACAACATTAACAATGTCTACACTGTATTTCTGATCAATGTGATGTTATTTTAAATGGACAAAAAAAAAGCTTTTCTTTCAAAAACAAGGACATTTCTAAGTGACCCCAAACTTTTGAACGGTAGTGTACATAAAGGAAAACAATGACCCTGATAGGATGTGGGGTATGGCCTTAGCCTATACAGTATATTATCAAGGCTACCTGTAATCCTAAGCTACTATGCTTTTTGCTGACATGGCTATCCATGTTTCAACCTAAGACTTACAAACTCACAGACTTTTGCTAATATGTTCAATCTTCCCAAAAAGCTTGTCCATTTCATGTAACATCCATAATGCCTCTTACTTGCTTCATTTCTTTACCATGCCAATATTTAGATTTCGCTTTTTGGGATATACACTCACCCTAAGGGTTACTATAGATGCACACATCAACATTTTCATTTATATTTTGTTTGGCCATTCTGTGACACATTAAAGTTGTGATTTTGCCTAAAACCAGTATGTGGTATTCTCAGTATTCTCATTTAGAATACTGTGAATTTTTTGTCAGCAACAGAATGACCATCCATTATTTGGCAACAGTGGGAATCCACTGGCTCACAATGTCCTGCTTTGTCTCTCATGTCCTGCTCTGCTTCTCCTGTCCTGTTCTTATTCACCGGTCACCTGACACAATAGATTAATTCCAGTGAGTCAGCAGCCAGCCAGCAACAGACAGGGTGGTCCTCCTCAGTCTGAAAGTCCTCTGCTGAAAGTCATGGCTGCTGTGTCATTCAGAGGAGAGGCTACTGTATACGCTGATTTCCCAAATCAAGGCCTAGCTGGGCCCTCCAGAAACTTCTATGAGAAAATGCTATCCTTTCGTAAGGAAGGAAATATGTATCATGTTAAAGGGTGTTTCTGAATTGGATTTCCAGGAAGACAAACTTTTGTTATCACTATCATTTTACTGGAAATACTGTAGTTTCAACATGTAGGGAAAAGCCAATAGCCTATGATTCATGTTTCATGTACTGTTACTTTGTTATGACAGCATTAAATTACCAAAAGTTCAAGATGGCTATTCCACAGGTGATAAGATATGTACCCTCAATAAGACAACACAAAAACAAGCCTAATAACCTGGTTATATCTCCTCCTGACAATAACATTCCATATTTGCAATGATTCAATTAAATTACAGGATTGACATGGTAACTCACCCACGTGTGAGTCAAGACAGGTGGGTGTGTTTGCTGTATGATTTGTGAATAAAGGTCCAACTCACTTAGCTACTTATTGAGAGAAGGGGTATACCCAAACCTCCACTGCAAGGTATGAATCTAACCAGACGGAAACTGAGCACTACAGAGTTTGAATGCGTCAACAGAATAAATTCAGTCAACATGGTCTTTAGAAAAAAGAAAATGGTGGGGAAATTATCACTATGACACCATAGAATTTCTGCTTTGGGATCTCCCACATAATTACCCTAGACGTCAGGATTTAGATACGCTGAACAAATCCTGTACTGTAAATCTTCAGAGTCATGTTACGTACCAGTCAAATCAAGAGCTGCTAATGGTCATTCTAAAAGATAATCAATCTCACCATTGTCATTTACCATAATGTCTGAGTACCCGTGTTTCCCCTATATTGATTTAGCAGCGTTGGCCCAGCGCTTTTAAATGGATATTTGTTGGCTCAATGACTGGAAGTCTATGTTAACAGCTAGCATGTCATTGTGCTAACGCTAGTAGCAATGCACCCCACTCCCCCAAGTTACCCTGCCACTGCTGCTGAAAGAACTCATAGGGGAAACAGTATGAGTAACTCTTACTCTTCAGTGTCAAGGTCTTTCAAACTCCTTTGACAAATACCATCTCCCCTACTACCAGCAAGAGGAACAGAAACCCAAACTAATACATTACCATTGGTTCTCAATGGCACCATCTTCTTGACCTCGCGGCACCAGTTGAGCTTCTTCTCCTGCTCTAGGGAGCTCTGCATGGCCCTGTCCAAGATGGCTGCCTGGATGACCTGTTGGAAGGCCTGGGGGAACTGGCTCATGCGGATCATCTCCAGGGTGTAGCGGTGCATTCCCCGCAGGTGGTGCATCAGGCCTCCGCTGGCCGCTGGCTTCACCACATCGTTAGGCACCCGCTCCCGGATCTTGACCGCTTTCAGCAGGTTACTCACAAAGAGGAACTTGGGCAGGAAATTCTGTCCCTGGGACATGGTGTTCACCAGATGTAATGTGTACAAACGCAGAACTGAAGAGGAGAAAAATAAAAAGTTGTTGGTTGGTTTCATTGGCAGCACGTGGTTCTGATCACTGGACTATATGGGCCACTTCTAATACTAGACAATTTGTGGGTAATGAATAAAGACAAACAAGAGGGCTTTTGTGTTCTTTTCCAAGTTAGAATTTCCCCCACAGCCTCTGCCGCCCCAATGGGATTGAGGCACATGACAGACGCCTTCTACAAACTGATGGTGATTTCCAGACCCAAAGCGCTGGGCAGTGGCTAGTAGAAATCATAAGGCCCACTCACACCCACCATCACAGAAAAGTCGTTAATACTGACAATGATGCATAAGAACTGCACAGGATGGAACTATTAAAAACCCTTACAGTTCTTTTCAGTATTCAAGATGGAGGACCATTGAAACAGGAACTTGAAAGTAATGTGTTTTAACATCAAGAATAACACATTGCTCATCAATCATAAGTCATCTCCCATCTGTAGAACAGTCTGTCAGATATCTGTACCCATTTCATATATGACAATAAGCTGTTAAAACCTTATGGAAAGGTACCTACCTACAATGTGAAATATACTGTAACTGTATATTATGGGCACCATATAGATTATTTAGAACAAAACAATTCAAGCAACAAAGCAATTCAAGCATCCATCATCAATTACGGTATAGATTACCTTGAAGGCGCATAATGTCATTGTAGGAGAACCTCTAAATATCCATGTAATAAGGAGACTGTCGCTCTTTCGATATTGGCAGACATTGAAGCGTTGGCACAATGGTGAGCGCTGCGGTTTACACAAAACACAATAACAGGAGTCTGCTGACGTCCGGATTACGTAATTCCTCTGACAGCAACGGTTGAAACATTGTAACATTGCATCGCGAGTATTGTCAAAAACATAGTTACAATGTAACATTAATTATTTAATCCACTGGGTAATGTTTTTTTAATTGCTTGAGGGTGACGTCTTCGTAAACAATGGCTGTCAGAACCATGGCGCCCATGCCAACGCGCATACCTCTGTCTGTGTCCCCAGAAACTCAATGCTACGACCAAGGCCTCTCAATGTTAGTCAATAGTAGATATATTTCAAATGCTTAAATGAAAGTGAGTTACAATCCTTGGTAAAGAAATATATAGAATATGAATTAATATTACCTGTGCAATATGTCGGTACAAAGACTACCAACAAAGCCTAAGGATGCTCCGGGTAGTCCTCTGCCACTTCAATCAGGTTAACCGCAGCAGTCCACACAACGCCATTCAGCTTTCTGCACAATCAATTCTATTTTGGTTGATTCACTGTATAGACCGTCAAAGCATAGATCACGTCCCCCAACTTAATTTAGTTAATGTAGACAGAGAAAAAAAAACTGACTAAAGGGGATTTCCAGTGTTAGGGACTTTCCACATATCTCTGTCACAACCTTCAGACGTAGTTACATCTCACACACAATAGGTGGTGTCTGAGCGAAACGCCATTAGGCTACGTTCTCCGGGTTGTGTTGGTGACGAATAGCGTACTGAAACGCCTGGTCCCACCTACCGTGCACAGACGAGCGTAGTGAGCACAAAGAGGGAGCGTCATTTTCTGACCCTTGTGAGACAGACAGCCAGCCCTAGAATAAATAATTACATTGAAATGAGAGAAGTCCTGAATCTGACCTAAACACTGAATTAGATACATGCATAAAATGTAGGCTTTACTACATACGCTAGTCGTATTATGGGAGAAATGTATTTATCCAATCTATTTTTACCTTTAGTTAACTAGGCAAGTCAGTTAAAAACAAATTCTTATTTTCAATGACGGCCTAGGAATAGTGGGTTAACTGCCTTGTTCAAGGGGAGAAAGAGATGCTTACCTTGTCGGCTAAGGGATTCGATATTTCAACCTTTCGGTTACTAATCCAACGCTCTAACCACTAGGCTACCTGCCGCCCCAAAATGCATTGCCATGAATATAATATAATGCAATATAATATAATTGATACTTCATTGTCCAATTTGTTAGAATGGCTGCTGGTCTGCCTCTCTATCCTCTCAACAGTGTAGGTAGGCTACACATACTGTACTCAAGGATTTGCAAACACATTTACATGGAGATATCTGATTAATCTCAAATAATTATTCTAGGGTGAGGGGTTTACACACAATTAATTTGAGTTTATTAACAAATGTAATGCATATAAAAGGATATGTGTAATTACACATAACCTCATGTCTACTCTATATAGACAATTATTTGCACCAGTCTTCATAACCAACCCTCAGCTACACAGAGCCTCATACTTTAACTGCATTGTAAATAAGAGTGTTTAGGTGCTCCCCCTCTGGTGTAATGCAGTCTGATGAAGGTATGTTGCAGCAACTGTAGAGGAAGTCAGGAAAGAATTTACCTGGTCCTCTACCAGATAGCAAATGTGCAGTGTAGAACTACATCTATACGAATTGCAATGGCATTATTGCTAATGAAATCCATGGTCCAAAAGCATGACAGACAGCTCGATCAATTAAACTGCAACAATTTGATTTCGTACGGTATAAAGTACAATACTAAAGTTAAACTTGAGTCATTACTAGCGCTGCGTCACTATAGTCAAAGAGGAAGTGGCGAAGAGAGAGGTTTTACTCCGCCCTAAATCGTCTACGAAAATAAGCCCACTAAGTGGAATTTTTTTTTGTGTGTGGTGTCGTATTTGGTCAACAAAAAATATAATTGCTAATTTGCTACGTGAGGCTTATTTGATCGAATAGACGTTTCGTAATAGTTAGGTTGTTACAAATGCACTGATATAAGTGGGAATAAACGATTTATGGGAGTTGTGCCTGTTGTCATAGAGATAGATAGAGGACTCATCGTGAATATAACCCGCTTTAGCATGGACATTGCTATTTAGGGCTTCCACCATTTTAAAGTAGTCAACTGGGTGGGTATTCCTATGAGTTGGGCGCAATCAGCCAATAAAGAAGAAGAAAATGGACTACTTTAAAATGGAGAAAGCCTAAATGGTGCTGCTCATGCTGTCACAGACGCTATAGTGGCACAGATACAAAGAGGAGTCCTCCCTCTCTATGGCCTGTTGTTCACACCCGTATCTGCCCTCTCATTGGCTAGAATGGTCCCACCTGATCTTGCCTCCTCCCGCCTGCCTTCCGTCTTGGAGGACATGTATTTCCATTGTTAGAGCGGTCACTTGACTATCTTTTCAATATAATATACAATCTTTGCTATAGTCTAGCTAGCCTAAAGCTAATGCTTGGTGATATCAATCCTAAGCAGCAGTGACATCTATTGGATATAGTTGTAAAAGGTCATTTTTGGGAAATATGCAAAAAGTAACACAAGGGGGCAGACATGTTACGTGGTGAGAATGTCACAGAATAAAAGGTGGCCTATCATCCAAATTGACATGCACAAAGCAGATGCTCCATATTTTGCAATGGTTTAAATACTCCATGAAAGTACAAAACACAGATGGTACCAAAATATCTTACTCAAAAACAGTTCTCAACAGCATGAACTAGAATTGGGTGCATAGGCATGTCTTGAATTTCAATATTGATTGGTTCCCTCACCATCAAGTGGTTGCATTCACTCCACATGTAGCTGTTTAATAACTACAATCTTGTCGTTAAGGTTGGTTACTGCAGTGTATTAATCCATGGCTTATTCATACCAAGACAAAGATGAGAGAATCTTGATTGATACACTGTATACAATGAGGGTTTGGTCCATATAGAACAAGAATTCTAATTGTATGGTTTGGTCAATGGGCCGTCAATGTGGAGATAGGGTGCACACAAACAATATAAAAGTTTGTTCTTGCTTAGTATTTTACAGTTATTGAATTCAGTATTTAGCCAACCGCAACATTTTATCTGCTGCCTTTCTAAAGGGAGGCTGGTGGTCAATGGACTTTACCAATGAGAAATGGAACCACAGTCATACACAGCAAATGCTTTACTGTATTCGATCACTGCCCTACAGTGCCTTCAGAAAGTATTCTCACCCCTTGACTTTTTACACATTTTGTTGTGTTGCAGCCTGAATTTAAAATTCAGTTTAGATTTTTTTGTCACTGGCCTACACAGATTACCCCATAACGTCAAAGTGGAATTATGTTTTTCAACATTTTTACAAATGACAAAAAAATGACAAGCTGAAATGACTTGAGTCTGTAAGTATTCAACCCATTTGTTGTGGGAAGCCTAAATATGTGATTAACAAGTCACATAATATGTTGCATGGACTCACTGTGTGCAATAATAGTGTTTAACATTATTTTTTAATGACTACCTCTTTTCTGCACCCCACACGTACAATTATCTGTGAGATTCCTCAGTCCAGCAGTGAATTTCAAATACAGATTCAACCACAAAGACCAGGAAGGTTTTCCAATGTCCCGCAAAGAAGTTCACCTATTGGTTAAAAAAAAGCAGACATTGATTATCCCTTTGAGCATAGTAAAGTTAATAATTACACTTTGGATGGTTTATCAATACACCCAGTTACTACAAAGATACAGGCATCCTTCCTAACTCAGTTGCCGGAAAGGAAGGGAAATGCTCAGGGATTTCACAATGAGGCCAATGGTGACTAAAACAGTTACAGAGTTTAATGGCAGTGATAGGAGAAAACTGAGTATGGATATAGAACGTTGTAGTTACTCCCCAATACTAACATAATTGACAGAGTGAAAAGAAGGAATCCTGTACAGAAAAGTAATACTGAAGTAATACTGCAAAAAATGTGACAAAGCAGTTAACTTATTGTCCTGAATACAAAGTGTTATGTTTGGGACAAATCCAATACAGCACTTATTGAGTACCACTCAATATTTTAAAGCATAGTGGTGGCTGCATCATGTTATGGGTATGCTTGTAATCATTAAGGAGTTTTTCAGGATAAAAAATAAACTTAATGGAGCCACAGGCAAAATCCTAAAGGAAAACCTGGGTCCGTCTGCTTTCCACCAGACACTAGGAGATGAATTCACCTTTCAGCAGGACAATAACCTAAAACACAAGGCCAAATCTACACGGGAGTTGCTTACCAAGAATACAGTGAACGTTCCTGAGTGGCCAAGTTACAGTTTTGACATAAATCGGCTTGAAATCTATGGCAAGACTTGAAAATGGTTGTCGAGCAATGATTAACAACCAATTTTACAGAGCTTGAAGAATTTAAAAAATAATATTTGGGCAAATGTTGTACAATCCAGGTGTGTAAAGCCCTTAGAGACTTACCCAGAAGGATTTACAGCTGTAATCGCTGCCAAAGGTGATTCTAACATGTATTGACTCAGGGGTGTGAATACTTATGTAAATGAAATATTTCTGTATTTCATTTTCAATAAATATGCAAACATTTCTAAAAACATGTTTTCTCTTTGTCATTATGGGGAATTGTATGTAGATGGATGAGAAAACAATATATTTAGTCCATTTTGAATTCAGGTTGTAACGCAACAAAATGTGGAATAAGTCAAGGGGTATGAATACTTTCTGACGACACTCTATAGTGAACAGGACCAAAGTGACACTCATGGAACTATATTATGGTATACAGGGGTCCCAGTGTTTCAGAACTTCATGAAACAAATTGAAAGTACCTTTCATCTACTGTAAGCAATGGGAAGAAAAAAGTTTGAATCATAAACATAAACCGAATGGCTGGGTGTGCTGTTAAGATCACATAACTTGACATTTTGAGTTTTAAAGTACAGTAAATGCATCTCGCACACACAAATAACATAATAATACAATTATATTTATGAACATTCTACAGCCTTTTGTATATTCTTGCCTGTCCTTTATCATGTGGTGTAGCACCTGCTAAACTGACAGTAGTATTTGCATGATAAAACATATACTGTAAGTTGTGTGATGTACTGATTGCCTGTTGAACCTGCACCTGAGGGGTTAGAACCAAACTGCCAAGCATGGGAAATTACAGGGCAAATCACTGCCATACCATTGGCCCCAGTGCCATCTTGAGTCCAAAAGGAGGTGGGCAGATTGGTCCCTCACTTTTCACAAAGACGCAAAGGCGTGCTCTTTATGAAAGCTGGGGAAGTCTATAAAAATCAGCCTCTGATCTCCTCACCGGCAGTTTACCACTAAAACATTTTTATAATCAGCCTTTATTGTTCATTCCCTCCTTGTGGGAGATGCGCCCATGTTCATTTTTTAAAAGGGCAAATCAACCATAATTCAGTTTATAAACTGCTGCGGCGGGTGAGAATGCCTGGATGAATATTCATTAGCCTCCCTCAAGCTGCCACGCACTGTGATTCATTAGGCATATGTAAATATCACTCACTTTAATTGCCCCTAAACTGACTCAACATAATGTTGTCATTAGCAAATTATTACTTATTTGTGATACTAATGGTACAGTATGCTGTGCATGTTAAAAAAACCACATATATGATTGCAATTATAATCCCCTTTTTCAGGGCAGTTTGTTGTCCCATTGTCAGGGTGTTGAGGAGTCTGGTGTATTATGGACAGAGTTGGGGTGATGGTAATGAGTGAGTTAGGGAGGTGGGAGCTCTCGTCTGCTCTGTTGATGTGCCAACAATTAAACAAACTGGCACTTTGATGGGTTTAGGACACCGGTGATTTTCCTCTCCCTCCCTGCCCTCCCCTGACTTCCTCTCCCTGCCTTCCCCTCACACACGGAAGCAGCGCTCCTTCACCATCTCATCTATCCCTCTCCTTTGCAGTGATTACCAGGATTAGTATGGCTGACTGGCATTAGTAGAGAGGTGCTGTAGAGGTGAGGCTGGGGCAGCACACTGCATGGCTTGTGACTGTGGTGTAGCCTGCCTCTCACAACCTTCTCCATTTGCTGCAAACACAATATTTTGCTACTTTTACGTCTTTCACAAGCGCATCAAGACTGCACGTCTTGTAAACCATCTTTCGTTTCCTCCACTTTTTCATCAATAATTATCTATTTTTTGTTCTCTTCTTTAAAAGTGGAATTTTGAGAAAAATATAAACACAAACAAATCTTAACTGATAATAGATTCTGTGCCCTATTTATTTTCTTAATTCCCCCTATTAGAATAACATATACATGTTTATTTCAGGTGTTGATAAATGCTTCTAATGTTTTCAAAACATTTGTGTTTCATATTTTACTTAAAAATATCAACAGTGCCTCAATACATTGCCACATGTTGCTACATTAGCATATAATTACATTACATTTTTTAAATCAAAGAATGTCCGCATATTTCATTTTATAAATGTGGCTTATTAGATCAGAATTTGTGAATTCAGTTAACTGATTTACAAATATGAACAACTTTAACTTCAATTTCAGTCTTTATCTTGTAGATTCTGTAGATTATGCCCATTCCAATTCATCATTCTCAAAATTCTATCGCTACAGAAAGAACAATTTCCTTCACCTAAATTTGGAACCAATTGGTGTTTCCTTTGTCAATATACTTACTGTTATAAACTAAATTATCCTCACCTATTTATTTGGTCAGTCATCAACAGACAAATTCTGCTTTAGTAACTAGGGATTTAATGATAATGAGAGTATTCATGATTAGTTGTTTTTGTTGTTGTTATAAAGACTGGTCTGAAAATGAGACTGTTTAGTAATCCAGGCATGTATCACAAGTTCATGGTGACAAAACCGTGTTTGACCCTAACAGATCCTTAACCTGAAACTGGTCCAGGTTCTTGTAATTCAGTTGGGAATATATTCAGGGGGAAATCATGGAAATGTATTTGATGAGGGTGATGCCACATAAAACATTTTTAACTTCCACTACCAACACTAATACTCCCTCCTACCCCTGTAACCAACTCCCTCAAATCCCTAACTCTGGGCATCACAAACATGCACATTTTTTACAACCCAGCAATTAAGCTGTTTGGAGTTTTTTATGGGGCCAGTTGCACTCGGCACAACAACCATGACAAAGCGGGGGAACAAAAAAAAGAAGAGGGAAAGTAAGAAAGGGGAGAGGGAAATGGAGAAAAGGGAGAGGGAAATGGAGAAAAGGGAGAGGGAAATGGAGAAAAGGGTAGAAAAGGGAGAACGAGGAGAAAGGAGAGATGGAAAAGGAGAAAGGGGAGAGGGAAACGGAGAACGGAGAGAGAAAGGGAGAATGGGGAGAGGGAAAGGGAGACAGGGGAGAGGGAAACGGAGAACAGGGAGAGGGAAGGGAGAATGGGGAGAGGGAAAGGGAGAAAGGGGACAAAAGGGAGAAAGGGGAGAAAGGGATAAAGGGGAGAGGGAAAGGGGAGAAAGGGGAGAGCGAAAAGTGAGAAATGGGAGAGGGTAAGGGAGAAATGGGAGAGGGAAAGAGAGAAAGGGGAGAAAGGGGAGAGGGAAAGAAGAGAGGGTAAGGGGAGAGAGGGAAAGAGGAGAGGGTAAGGGGAGAGATGGAAAGGGGAGAAAGGGGAGAGGGAAAGAAGAGAGGGTAAGGGGAGAGAGGGAAAGAGGAGAAAGGGGAGAGGGTAAGGGAGAAATGGGAGAGGGTAAGGGAGAAAGGGGAGAGGGTAAGGGAGAAAAGCTAATAAAGTAATGTGATTGATGATCCTCTTTTCCCAAAGGGTCCAACACCATGTAAATTGGCCCAGACAATGCATTATGGATAAGGCAGTTGAGCTTATAGCTTGTTAATGTGTCCCTCCCTCCTAACCCACACACAGCATCCTTCCCTCCCCACTAGCCTCTCTGCTTCTGTGCCGGCGATGACATGGTCACCTCATTGTCAGGGCATGCGGATCTTTAGGTGCAGATGGAGAGTGGCGTCTCTGCTGCAATCTGCCAGACATTGCTGCAGTGCGGGGGTGAGTGTGTCTGAGAGAGGGAGATGCTGAGGCAGAGTGGAGACTTGCCCAAAGACAAGCAGTCAGCAGAGGACAGGGCTGTGGCCATGTCCCATCGTTCCTCTGATGACCCAGTGTGGTCCACACAGCTAGGCGTCCTGTCCAGGGAGACAAACGTCAGGCCATCTGTTGAAAGTTGGAGAGGAAAGCGCTTACTTTGTAAGCCTAATACTGGGATTAGATTGAGGATGATTGGCCGAACTAGGGGGTTCCATGACCATGAGTGGTGCCCTGATCATTATACTGTTTACTGTGTCATCCCATTCATTTGGTATTTCATGGTTATGGTGAGGGTTAGGGTAAGAATAGATGTCCCTGGATCAGTGCATCCATACTCGCTCCACAGGTCAAATCCAAAGTTTTACGAAATACATGCAGCATGTGCAGGGATGATATTCTGCATGCAGTCAATGGCGTAATAAAAAGTGAAACCTATCTAACAAATGTGTCACTGTTTAATTGATTTATTGTTGAAATATTAAAGTAATTTAGTATTTTACAAAGTACAGTAACCACACAGCATTTAAATAATTTATTACCATAAAACTATTACCAGTTCCAGTCAACACAAAGCCAACACAAACCCTTTCATGGTGAAACAGTACAATAACCAACTATAATCACCTATCTATCAAAGACAATTTACATATGATATACTACATCTCTAAAATTGAAGTCAGTGCATCTAAGTAAATTGATAATGAACTAAAGTTACACTGTGTTTACCACTAAATAGAGATGTATGGGATGAACCCCCATCTTTCTCCTTCACAGGAGCTGGCAAACAGGCGTATATTAAAAGGGACACATTTAGCCGTTTTCTTCAATGTCGTAAAGAGGCTGTTTACATGATTGTTTTAAAATCCATCTGCTTCTTTTGACACGTCCAGATAATGTTGGGATTGTGTTGATTTGAAGGAATTTGTGCACCATATGCTGCCAGGGCCAGGCACCTTCATTTAGGCGAGAGACACTGCTGCAGGTCTTAATGGCAACATCATTTTAGCTTGTTTATCTAATGCGACTGTTTCATGTAATTTATAGAGCTGTTGGCTGGGTTCATTCCACCACTGCATGCTAAGGAGACAGACATAAGATATGCTAATGCAAATGTTGGCCCGAACTTTGCAGCAGTAAAACAAAGCATTTGCATTTGATATAGCACATAATAAACTGGTTATTAGCATTTTAAATATGTCAAACAAACTTGAAAAATGTGGGGTGCGCTGTTGGCTTTTATAGCTCACAGCCACACACACCACAGCCCCATATGAAAGTCTGTGATTTAATGTTTTTGTACAATGTCACATAAAGATGCTTAACTCTGTTGACAGGCCTAAACTGTCAATTATTCAACACACAATTTGTAAAAAGGACAGGAACAAGTATATTACTTTAAGTAAGTCCCATTAAGATTCTGTTCAAATGTGCCTAACAGAATATGTTACAGTATCCAACTTTGAGAAAACTATTGATGTCCTTTGTCCTCTTGCTTAAGGAGTTGTAAACATCGCGTTAAGACTATTTGATTAAAGACATTAAGCTATATGATTGCTATGGAGCAAGACTATTCATCATCAGTTACTAAAGAGCACCTTTAATTCTACAGATTCAATACATCTGATACAGTACAGATGTAGGATCTTAATTTGATCACCCTCTGGCAGGAGATGCAGGAAACGTCAAACTTCTAGTGTATTTGAGGTTTAGAAAGGCTTCTGAAGTTTGTCATTTTCACTTTGAAATTACTTGATTTTCCTTTACAATTCTTTTTATCAACCCCTACAAAAATGACCATTAATAATAATCCACATAATAACTCACATTTCCTGTTGCTGCAGGATTATTTTCCTTCTGTAGCAAACTGGCTCAAATTCAGATCCTACACCCACCAGTACCTTGTGACTGACAGGAATAGACAGACAGACAGACAGACTGACTGACGTATCCAAAGGGACTGGAGGACAATTATAAGAGTACAGATGGCCCTGTAAAATAACACATTCAAACTCAGCCCTTTTGTTTTTATGTATTTTATTAGAGAAGCTGGTGTTGAATATATGTTTAGATTTACAATCTGATCAAACCAACAACAAAAATGACATATTTTGGGATCAGGCTGTTGTCCATTTCTATTAGGAAGAAAAAGTGACAATATGAAAATGGTTGATTCTATTATACAGCTTTTGAGATTTTACATTTCAATTGTACTTCTAGTAACTTAGATCAGTTTTAGGATATCTGATAGTGTGTGTGTTTGTGTGTGTGTGTGTGCGTACATTTAACGCATGCGTACATGTATATATCTTTAGGAGTAAGCTGGTGAATAGAACCCACATGATTCCCAGTCATCGGCAAGGCATTCTGTCCGTGCCACTCTCACCCCATTAGTATGGAAATGAGGCTGGTGTGACAGGTGGCCTCACAACCAACACAATTAACTTTCTCCATTAGCTGATGTGCTGACAAAACAGAGCGGGGCCAGGAGGAGCACAAAAACATAGGCCCTAAGAGAGAGCCACAGACAGACATGTCCCATACTCCCTTCCATTGCCTGGGCGGGCTAGAATGACTCTCATAATATCCCCAAATTATCCGTCTCTCACTGCTCCCCACCGTTACTGAAAGGAAAGATTTGCACCATTCATCCTTTTCTCTTCTAACCCGTATGTTCCATCATTTTGGGACATGGATAGCTTTCTCCAACAACGCTATGGTCTGTGTGACAAGTTGTCTCTCTTGCTTAGCCACCTCTCGCTCTACACCCTCCCCCCCACTCCACCCCTATGTGCGCACATGCATGCACACACACATATACACAATCCCTTTAAAGCTACTCTCAGAGGGATAATTTATATATGCAAATGATTTGTTTCTTTGAAAATTTCTCCTTCCACAGAGAGGACGATTCTGCTTTGACAAGAAACGGCGACAAATGAGACTAATACCCCAAATTGCTGCATCTCCTATCACAGGCCTATTAGCTATTCATTTATGGGCGAAGATTCAAACAACCACAGCCATGAATGAATTGGTGTGGCTCAATTTGCTTTTGTCTTATTAATGTACCATTTTTATGTGGACCATCTGAAAAGGAATTTGGGTATCCAGAAGAATATTCAAACCCATTACACTTGCCAAAAAATGTCTCACTCCACGGCAGACGATTTGAAGAATGTACAGAGTGTTCGGGTTCTATTGAAGCACTGTAATAGTTTGGAAATGATAAGGAACTACTGTACTAAAAAAAATGCAATTCCATGCAAATAAAATAGATAAAGTAATTATGTTGGAAATACACCACAGAACATTTGGGATAGTGCAGCATTTATTTCCAGATCTCCCACACAAGATAATTGCTTATTTTCTATAGATAAATAATATACTGTAAACAATATACTGATGTTACACTTTTTTCCAATCCAACTACAACTTAGTGATTGGCAAGAGGAGTCCTTATGATTTGTCAAAAGCATCTCAACTAGCTCTCAATGCTACAGTTATGCAGGTTGAGGCTGCGACTCCCTCCTGTCTGCCTTCCGCATTAATTACCTCAATATTAGTTTAACCATGAAGTGAGCTGGAGGCCATACTGGTATCTGACACAAAATAACGGCCCTTGACAAGTGAGTGCTAAGAAATAAAAAAAGATATATTTTTAAAGTGAGTGCTAAGGAGCTATGTTGTCTCAGTGATGGGTCTGCTCTAGGCTCCCAGGGGACTGCTACAAGGTGAACATGGAGGTGAAGAGGAAAGAGTGAGAGGTGTGCTCTGTTTCATGTAACGGTTTGTTAGTTCTAATGACTACATGACGGCCAGCTTATAGTCATCAGGGTAGTGTGATTGACAGGCCGGAGGCAAGGCTCACATGTTCTTTTTAGACACATCCTACAACCTTCCCAACATAATCTCTATCAGCTTTTGGAGGAGCAGCCTGACTAGATGATACTTTCATACTATTCCTACTCTTTATACTATGACTAGAGGAAAACTTTCAGTCATTCATTTCTGGTACATTTGTTGTGGCAGTTTTGAGACAAGTTTCCATGTACATGGAGATTTGACTTAATTTGCTGTATTTACAGGAAGGCTTTGCATTTATTTTCTTGCTCCTCTACAGCCCTTTCTGTTGCTGCTGTTTGGTTGAGACATCCCCGCCTGCGAGTCTTGTGTTTGGGTGCGATAAAATAAAAAAAGAAAGAGGGAACGCAGAAAAAAAGACAGGAGAGCGCAGAAGGAGAGGAAAGGCCACCAACAATAAGAGTTTGTACAGGAATGACCCCCAGGACTAACATCCAGCCTAGAGTAAATAAATAGACTGGGGGTGAGAGTTTGACAGGCTTTACATCGCTATAAAATCATGGCTGCTCATAAATGCACTTTTTCAATCAGTTTCTTTGGAGAGTAAGGTGCTGCAAGTAAGCTCCTTGAGATGAACGGGGTAGCTCGGTCATATTGTTTTCACACAATCTTCATGGCCACAAACGACTTACTCATTCTGTAAAATAATGGTAAATGTTTGCAAAAATCATAACTGCTCTTAAAGTTTAGTTAACTTCCTCAGAGAGATCACAATGTACTCTCTACTTGATAACACTGGACTTTCCTATTTGGCCAAATCTGAATTGTTACATTCTTCTGCAAAATCAAGAATGACAAAAAGATATTCAAAATAGCTATGAACAGATGTAGAGTGAGTCCCCTCCCAGACTGTCTACAAGGGGTGTGCTAGTGGCCTGGAGAGGCATGGTAATGGTGATTGGGAGGAAGAAGTTCCCTTCCAACTGGAAAGCACTTACATACCATCCCTGATGAGGATCTCTTAGCTGATAAAGACAACGTTTACCCAATGTGTTATTAGTAAACGATACTTCTCTGGGCTGTCTTGCCTATTGTGCCCTACGTGTTCTGTGGCTAAGCAGCAGTGTAGGCAGTTCGTTCCACCAATTTGGTGTTTTTTAAGAAGCGTCATTTACTAGGATTCTTTTTTGTTAAAATTATGTCATAAAGAGCACATGTTCAACTTAATAAAAAATATGTTTTCCCAATTCAAGTGGTTAAATACAAATTTGACTATAGTAAGTGTCCATTAAGTGCCAAATAAAGTAACAGGGTTGATGACTTCATCTTAACAAAATCAACATTTGCACAACTATGGGACAAAACAGACAGGGTTGGCTTAGATTGTTGACAACATGTAAACTATAGTTAGTCTCCAATGTTTATTGAAAACATAAATACATTTGCACAATGAGCACTTCTTCTCTCTCAAATACATTGTTACAGTTGTAGGATAGCTAGCTAACATATTTGAGCCATATTAGCATTGACATGAAATCATTCTAAACACCTCAAAACAAGATATGGTATCAAGAACAAGATGACATTTGCTGAAACTAGTCAATTATGATTCCCCACATGGCAGTTTCTTGTCATTCCTTTCAATCCTTTACCCAGATTTTAGCAGAGATGCAGAGAAGCATATTTTGTTTGTTTAAAATAAGAACCACCAGTCAGGAGGATACAAACAGCTCAAGAGGTATGCTTAGATTCGCAGAAAAATACTTTATGATAATATCATGATATTTGTGTATTAATTATGATTCCATGATACATGCCTGTATTGATGTGTGTTATAGTCCCACATAGTGTAATTTGGATGTAATATCCTAGGCGTGTTAGTGCAGTATATTGAGATATGTAATTTACACGTCAGAATAACACCCTCATTAAAATGACAATTGAACAAGTAAAGCGCTATGCTTAGATAACCGCTGCAGAAAAAATACATATATATATTTTTTTTTACATATAATTAGACATAATGATTATGACTCTAAATTGCATAAAAACAACAGTTTCAGGTGTTTGAAAAATGTAAAATTCCAGAAGAGTGCGGTCTCTAAAATAATGGGTGCATAACGCCCCTGCGCAAAAGGCACTCTTTTCGTGGAACGACCCAGGCAATATATGGTGGTAGTGCTTCAAGATACAAGGAGGACTCTGGAGGACCTGATCATTTTATTGCTTACGAGGGGCATTGATAAGGAACAAGCAGGGCCACCATGCTCTTCAGCAGTATGGGTGGGGAGGAGAAGCCCTCCCTCTCCTCCATCTTTTACTGAAGACTGCAAGGTCATTTTGGTTCAAAATGTCTTTGGACAGGATCAAGGCTTTTTTTCAGTCTGTTTTTTGTCACAAACACACACATCTGCATTTTCAACTCCTTACCTCCCACTTTGTCGATATGTGCGAATGTGTAATTAATGAAACAACCCCTCTCAGATTGGTTCAGACAATGGACAGTGAGCTTTTCACCAGCCCCTGTTGGCGGCCAAAGCAAGGCCAGTCCCTATTCTCCTTACATGTAACCCCACTCTAGCACAATGCACCCCTCCTCTGTCCAGCTTATCTGCCAAGCTTACATATTAATCTGTTCTCTCCTACTCCCTTCTTGGGGAGCCCCCATGCAAACCTTCATTTTCTGGTCATGTGCACCCATAGGAAGGGGGCGAACCAGACACAAAGTGACATAAAAAGCAGAATAGGGGCTGCCAGGCTGAAACTGAGCCTGAAAAGAGGCATGGGAGATGAACAATTGTCCCCAGTGAAAGGGACGGTTAAAAGAAGGCGCTGAGGGGCTGGTACAGCGATGGAGTCCAAGTCTCTAGTCAGCAAGCTCTACCTACCAG
The DNA here is from genome assembly GCF_002021735.2 of Oncorhynchus kisutch. NCBI lineage: Eukaryota > Metazoa > Chordata > Actinopteri > Salmoniformes > Salmonidae > Oncorhynchus > Oncorhynchus kisutch. Next base: position 26,594,888 of record NC_034198.2, on the reverse strand, counting down.
ACAGACAGAGCCATGCTAAAGCTAAACCAGGGCCCGTGGGCCATCTGGCTGCTTGAGAGAAGGCACAGAACCACAACCACGCAGGCATACCAGCACTCAACCACTATAAGGGAGGTTTTGAGGGTGTTTGTTCCTCCTGACACCTCTGACCTCACCAGTAATGCCACACTATCATCGTACAACTCCAAAATCAACAGGTCATCACTTACATGTTTCAGCATTTAATGCCCATCCTATCAATGGATGGAAAAGATTGAGATGAGTGAGAACAGACTTGGACATACTATAGGCTTCCTCTTGTAAAAAATAATCTGCTACATGCATTTCCAAGATTCTTTTTCAAAGCTCAAAATGTAATCATGAAGACATGACTTACTTGAGAGTTTTCAAAGTGTTTTCAACTAGATCAAGTGCTTGCTTCAACATTTCAACGCCTTTAAAAAGTAACAGTGCTAATGGCCTGGGTAGGGAGTTTTGATTGAGTGAGTATTACGTGAGTTACAGCTTTGTGAACTAAATACCCCTGAATGCCTCAAACAGCTTAAGAGAGTTTTGTTTCTGAACTTTTCAATTCAACAAAGAACATGAAAGAGCACATTTAGCACTGAAATGTAAATGTTCTTGTTTTGCCTAATTAATGTAAATGTCTTCTCAGAACAAAACAGCTCTCCAAATATTAATTAGAACCTAAATATTCATGGTGAAGCTCCTTGTGAGCCATTTAATTAGGGAGCTTTTATTGTTTGATCGTAATGTTAATTAGATATTTCTAATTTGAAGATTTGTTTACTTGTCATATAACAGAATACAGAATCAAGGAACATAACGTTTTATTGATATATCGTATTTAACTCAGCAACACCATGGTACAGTATCTGGATTGGAAAAGTCTTAAAGCTAGAATCCTTAATTGAAACAATAACAAAATCGGCGGCCCCACCTCTATTTCAGTGAAAAGCTGAGGGATTGGTCTGGAGAAATGTAAACACTCAAATTCATAGACAGAGCTATGGATGCAACCAAATAAAAATGAAAAGAATAATGATTTAATTATATTTGTCTTGTGCAACACTATCAAACCAACTACTTCAACATTCAGCAAAACATTGACGGCCTCCAAGACACGGCTCTGACCTTGACCCCTCACTCAGACTTATAGTGGCAGGATGTTTCCCACCAAGACCAGGGCTTTTCAATCCAGGGATGTTGAACTCATTCTGTCTGGTTTCAATGATGATGGTGGAGTACATTCACTTTACATGCTGACTATTGCTGATTCATTCACATTTTACTACTGTTGGGCCTTCGTGGGTTATTGGGCCATCACTGGGCCATGCAGGCCACCCGGGAGCAGCTGAAAAACTGTGGTTTGTTGTGCTGCTAATTATATTGTGTCTCTGCTGAATAGATCCTCTTAAAGGACTTACGTGCTGAGACCAGGGAACCAAGGGTCTGTTCAGGAGTGTCCCAAAGTAACAGGCCATTCAGATAGAAATATGTTGTGTAAAATAGACATGTAAACATGAGTAAGGAATGTTCAGTATGCTGCACACTCCTGAACGCGACCCTGAACTTGGTCATGTGTATATTCTGTGTTCAGCATGCGTTGCTGAATAAAATTACTGTTTCAATCTGAATACATTCATTTTCAAATGGCCACAAGTTAATAGAAAAAACAGTTACATGGACTTTCATTAAAAGCTGTTGATCAGGTATTGTATCTGTTCTTTGGTTGTCTGTTCTGATTGAAGAAACTTAAGAGTGAAACTTTATGAACAGAATATAGTTGAAGCATTATTTATAACAGTAAGGCCCAAAGAATCTCAAATATTTTTTTTTTGGTCCATGGTGTAACTCACTTCACCCACAGCGTAAGCAGTAAATCCAGGGCGGCTCAGTGTTGCTCATTGTGCCAGAGGATTGTGCTGGTCCTCAGACACCAACCTATTATCACAGATTATTGTGAAATAGATACAAATTACTTATTCTAAATTCTGAGACAGGCACACGTAAAAGTCCACTTTTTGTGTACAGTACACTATTTTGTATACAGTACATTTCAATCCAACCCAGACACTGTGGAGAGCTGGAGGGCTGTTCAACTTCCTCGACCATGCAGGGCTGACAATGTGGTCCATCAAGAGGTTTCATTCTGTCCACAATAAAAGTAGTTCATTCCAATTCTGGCCATGGTGACAGAAGCCCTGTTTTTACATTAACATACATCCTTAATCCTGATCTTGTCCTGATTTTGATCTGATCTTGTCTGTTAACACTTATAAGATCAGATCACAATGCGTCTTTTAATTGTCTAAAATTGTGAGCTCAATCAGAATGTGGACAAGATCAAGAAATGTTAGACCCAGGTATAAACGGGGCTTTAGAGAGCACAGCATCTAAACTCCTGTAACACAGGAAATTAAATGTGATGTGTGTTATATGTTGTTTTTGATGATGACACAATACTGCACTTTTTATATTCACCATTTTTTGATCGTACAGAAGATTATTACGGATGATTTTGATCAGACAGAAGATATTTGAAAGTTGAAGAACAACTTTCAAGTATCTAGCATGAGCTGTATATGAACAGGTAAAACATATGGCTACACACAATGAAGCTTTTTCAGACAGCACTTGTTATGCCCAAAAACCAGACTGTTTTGAAGGAGTTGTTTTCTCTGCCAGCATTCTAAGCTGACCAACAGGGTTGTATGACTAAATGGCATCAGGTCTGTTTTGGGAGAAGCTGCCGAGAGCGTGGGGAAGAGAGAAAGCGTGGGATGGGGTGAATAATGAAAAAGCAGAGGGGCTTAAGAAATGAATTGAGGCACATTAGAGGCAACCTGCTGGGACTGTACCGCTAAGTAAGAGGGATTTTTTTTTTAAATCCTCAATTTAGGCCAATGTCCTGGTCCTTGGTGCAGGGTAAGCAGCGTGGGCCTAGTGCACTGGTGGGAGGGTGGGAGGGGCCTCACTCATTCTGCTGATTGGTGTTTCCCTCCCCTGGGGCAGTTGTGAGTAGGTGAGCCCCCCCCCACTCCACAGCCACACAAACCACCATGACACCTTCCTTTCACCTCCCTGCGCCTCGGAGCAGTTCCCTCTCCCCCTGGCTCTCTCTCATTGAGACATTTCTCCACATTGCCTGGATTAGGAACACTTTCAC